>NW_026262679.1:0-20000 GCF_021869535.1 Mytilus californianus | reverse complement strand
TTACCGCGGCGTTAATAGGCTACTGTACAGCGGCAATTGACTACTATGTTACCATTTACCGCTATCAAGTAGTCATTTACCGCTACGGTAAATGGTAACTGTACAGCGGCAATTGACTACTATGTTACCATTTACCGCTATCAAGTAGTCATTTGCCGCTATCAAGTAGTCATTTCCCGCTACGGTAAATAGTTACTGAACAGCGGCAATTGACTACTAGGTTACCATTTACCGCTATCAAGTAGTCATATACCGCTACGGTAAACGGTTACTGTACAGCGGTAATTGACGCCTAGGTTGCCAATTACCGCACTATAGTAGTCAATTACCGCTACAAAGTATCAAATTACCGTCGCGGTAAATCGGTACTGTACAGCGGTAATTGACAACTTTAGTGCGGTAAATGACAACATAGTAGTCAAGTACCGCAATAGAGTATCCAATTACCGTGGCGGTAATGGGTTACTTTACAGCGGTAATTGACTACTTTAGTGCGGTAAATGACAACATAGTAGTCAAGTACCGCAATAGAGTATCCAATTACCGTGGCGGTAATGGGTTACTTTACAGCGGTAATTGACTACTTTAGTGCGGTAAATGACAACATAGTAGTCAAGTACCGCAACACAGTATCCAATTACCGTGGCGGTAATGTGATACTGTACAGCGGTAATTGACTACTAGGTTACCATTTACTGTTATCAAGTATCCAATTACCGCTATCAAGTATCCAATTACCGTGGCGGTAATGGGCTACTGTACAGCGGGAATTGACTACTAGGTTACCATTTACCGCTATCAAGTAGTCATTTACCGCTATCAAGTAGTCATTTCCCGCTACGGTAAACGGTTACTGTACAGCGGTAATTGAGTACCAGGTACCCATTTACCGCACTAAAGTAGTCAATTACCGCTACTAAGTATCCAATTACCGTCGCGGTAAATCGGTACTGTATTGCGGTAATTAGATACTTGGCAGCGGTAATTGACTACTTTAGTGCGGTAAATGACAACGTAGTAGTCAAGTACCGCAACACATTTATAACATTTTTCCTCATACACATTTTGACTCTTTATATAAGAAACAATTATACGTTTTGCTGAAACTGGAAACATCCTTATTCTATTATGAGGTCATTTGACACCCGTCAATCATCTTTATGCTCAAGCTAAAGTTAGGGAAATGCCAATTCTATTATGACGTCATTTGACACCTTAGACATCCGTCAATCATCATTTTGTTCCAGCGTCAGTTCCTTTAAGCCACTGGTTGCCAATTTACACTGCATTTACATTCTGAAACAGTCAACATGTCTGCTGAAATTTTCTTTTTGAAGTTTCATCAAATGAGTGATTTGGATGCTGTATTTGGCATTATACAGCACATCCAAAAACCTGACATGGATAGAGATTCAATGATATTGACTATCACTTCTCTCATGGCTTTACGCGAGGCTATAGAATTTGCAAAAATCACCAACATACAGATGGATTTGTCCATTAAATAGACAAATAAAAGTGTTGATGTATATATGTAAATAGATTTTGTTTTAAACGTTCTGGAGGTACCGGGACTAATTGTATCAATATGAAATTGCAAACCTTCCCTGTATGTGTTTGTGGTTTTCAGCACAACTCTTAATGTGTATGTGTAAGGGTATAAGTGGATATGTATGTAGGGTTTGTGGTATGGAACGGTATCGTAGTACGATACGGTATCGTGGAACGGTACAGTTTCGTGTTGTGACTTGGTACGGTAACAGTTGTGTACGTAACGGTATTGTGTGGAACGATATAGTGTGGTACAGTATAATAACGTAGTTTGGTACGGTGCAATGGAACGGTACAGTATCGCGGTACGGTACACTGCTCTTATGTTAGGAAGAGAATTTTTAGGATCGGTATCATGTGGTACGGTATGGTATATGAGTTTGGAACAGTATTGTAGAACGGTATTGGTTTTTGGTATGGAACGATACGGTATCGTGGTACGGTACGGTATCGTGGTACAGTACAGTATCGTGGTACAGTACAGTATCGTGGTACGGTACAGTATCATGGAACGGTTCAGTATGATAGGGAACGATACGGAACAGAACGATACACGGAACGGTATGATGAAAATGGAACAGTTGGGTAAGGTTTTGTTGAAAAATATATGAAAATGCCATTTTTTGAATCCATAGGCATGGTTAGGGGTGATATTTATTTTTTTTGGGTTAGAAATATCAGAAAAAGGATTTATGTTATGTGAAGCATAGGGATCGCAGTTTTCGAGACTTAAAGGAAAAGATAATGATAAAAAAAAAAATTTGAAAATAATTATCTCGAAAAATGCCTTTTTTGAAATTGTCTGAAAATGATGAAATCCTCTTGTGATGGTCTGTTTAGTCTTATATTTGAAGAATTTAGTCCTTTATCTTTATTTTAAGTCCTTACTTTTTTATTATTGTCCCTAAACAAAAGAGGTTCAGACCACAAAACAGAGTAACCAAAATCAAATCCGAGATTGCTATTTTTTGTAAATGCAAAGAGAATCAAGCGAAAGTTTGTGGATTTGATTAATATAATACGAACATATTTTCGGCCAAAGGATATTGGTCTGCAGCAATCATATTCGCGGTAATTGACAACTGGTGCAAAAATTAGGGTTGGTCTGAATTCTCATAATATTACTGGTTTTTAAATAAAATATATGTAGATTGGTTTGCACTGTTGTCTAGTTAACGCCTATTTTTTTTTTCCTTTGTATTGGCTTTCATAGAAAATATGGAGGTCTTTAACTTTGAGGCCAAAATGGTATAAAATGATGCAAAATGCATTAGTTTTGGGGGAAAAAAAGTGGCATTTTAGTGATGTAGTCTAAAATTATACGTAACAGGAAGATTTGTCAAGAAAAAAATAAGTTCATCCAAAACTTTGATTTCTAAAACTGTGCGGTAAATGGCTACCGAATTCAGTGCTTAACCATACCACGACAGACCACGATAATGATTATTATGTTAATACCCTATTATACCGAATTTTATTACCTTCATTTTGAGCTATCAGTGATAATTACACCTCTTATAATAAAAAAGTTTCAGCTGTTAAGGTAATGGCTACCGAAAATTAACCACAAGCGGGAAATGGCTACTTGACGAAATTTTCAAAGTGGCAAAAAAAAAATTCCGTCCGATAGAATCCCTGCAAGTTTTGCCCAAAGGGAGGTCCCTATGAGGTCTACTTGCCCTATAAAAATCTTTGTCGAAACTTAAAGGATAAAAAAATTGTTGACTTGACAAGAAAATAAAATACATAAAAATTTTAGAAGCTCATCCTAGTATACTCAACCTGGGCCCCTTATTGTCAATAGCCTAAAATAAAAGGGGGGATTCCTATATTTTGCAGGGGGTTAGGCGCGGTTTGGGGTCAAAAGTTGCGTCATGTCCCGACCCCCTCAGACCACCCAAAGTTTTTTTCTAACCATGGACGGCGGCCAATATGGTTAGCGGTAGTTTTTAGTAGCCATTATCTTTGTCCCCCATAAAAAAAATTTGACCCCCTTTTTTTTTATGGGAAGGTCTTATTGGGGATTGAATATATCCCCCAAACCCCCTTCTAACCCTTTGATGTTAAGGCACCTAATCGCTTGGCGACAAAATATACCGCGCTAACCCCAAACCATATTCGGGAACCTAATTAGGGTTAGGGTTAGGGTTAGGGTTAGGGTTAGGGTTAGGGTTAGGGTTAGGGTTAGGGTTAGGGTTAGGGTTAGGGTTAGGGTTAGGGTTAGGGTTAGGGTTAGGGTTAGGGTTAGGGTTAGGGTTAGGGTTAGGGTTAGGGTTAGGGTTAGGGTTAGGGTTAGGGTTAGGGTTAGGGTTAGGGTTAGGGTTAGGGTTAGGGTTAGGGTTAGGGTTAGGGTTAGGGTTAGGGTTAGGGTTAGGGTTAGGGTTAGGGTTAGGGTTAGGGTTAGGGTTAGGGTTAGGGTTAGGGTTAGGGTTAGGGTTAGGGTTAGGGTTAGGGTTAGGGTTAGGGTTAGGGTTAGGGTTAGGGTTAGGGTTAGGGTTAGGGTTAGGGTTAGGGTTAGGGTTAGGGTTAGGGTTAGGGTTAGGGTTAGGGTTAGGGTTAGGGTTAGGGTTAGGGTTAGGGTTAGGGTTAGGGTTAGGGTTAGGGTTAGGGTTAGGGTTAGGGTTAGGGTTAGGGTTAGGGTTAGGGTTAGGGTTAGGGTTAGGGTTAGGGTTAGGGTTAGGGTTAGGGTTAGGGTTAGGGTTAGGTATCATATAGAGGGGGGCACCTGGGGTGTAGGCTGACTATTAAGGGTTGTGATATGGCTGGCGTATGAATATATGAGGGTTAGGGTTAACCCTAACCCAAATTAGGGTTAGGGTTAGGGTTTGGGTTAGCCGGATCTTTTTTTCTAACCCTAACCCTTTCAAGTGCGCATGCGCCGATATGTTTTGGATTCAAGGGTCCCCCTATAGTAATACATACTTAGTTGTATATATAGTAGTCTTTTTGTAACAATTTCCTGAAGAAGGTATGCCAAAATTTGCATATTGAAATTCAGGGGAGATAATCTGATAAGGCTTATAGGCAAACTTTGAAAAAATCGTATCTCTGTTGTTGACCGTCCGATTTTTAAACTGTTTAGCGTTATGGAAAGGGAATTCAATTGCGCACATTTTGGTGTCTTGATATTGAAAATGTATCGGGGCATTCAAAAGTTATAGGTCGCCGAAGAAAACGTGTCAGAAACTGTGGTACAACGATCCCTAAATGTTAAGAAATGATAGCCTTTCATGAAGGAGTTTAAGTGTCAAGCTGCTATATTTGTTGTATTCATCAATATCTTGGGCCAATATTTACCCTTTTCCTTGAATATTCTCTACCGGCATAATAATTTTATTCTTTATGTACCTCGCGATGAAAATTTTGTCAAAAATTAAGCGCTTCGTAAGTCTACGGTTATACTAAAACTTTTGTCGACAAGAATAAAAAGAGCCAATATTTCTTCTTTTGAATGATATTCTGGTACTGGCCTTATAATTGAGCACTTTTAAATACATCCTGATGGGTTGTTTGACATTTAATGGGAATGAAAACAAGTTTAAATAACAAAATTTGTTGTCGGTATCAACAAAAGGTGCCAATATCTTCCCTTCTTCCTGATTTTTCTGGTCCGGCATCATTATTTGAATCTAAGAATGAATGGTTTGACACAAATTGAGAGATTTATAAGTGTACGGTTACTAATATTTATCTCGCAAAACAATTAAAAGCGACACTATTTCATCTTTGTTCTATTATTCTTGTACTGGCCAGGTAATAGAGGCCATTTGATACATTCAAATGGATTGTCAGACATAAAAGTGAAAGAATAAATGTATTGAAGTGCTATATTTGTTGCATTCAGCAGTATAGGGTGCCAATATTGACCATTTTCTTGGTTATTACTTACCGGCATTAACATTTTATCCTTTCGGTACCTGAGGATTGATAGTTTTACACAGGTTTGGAGTCTACGGTTAATAAAACATTTGTCGACAACTATAAGAATGCATAATTTGACAACAATTGAGAGATTTATATGTGTACGGTTACTGATATTTATGTCAATACAAACTAAAAGTGACAATATTTCATATGTTGTATGATATTTATGAGTTTAGGAGGATTTGTATTTGTTGTCTGCATCTATAAATGGTGCCAATATCTATCCTTTTTGATGATACTTGTGTGCCAGCATGAACATTTTATTCTTTTGATGGATAATTTGACACTGTATAAGTCTACGGTTACTTATATTTGTGTCGATAACAATAAAAGGCGACAATATTTCTTTCTTTTTGATGATACTTTTGTGCCGGTATAAACATTTCATCATTAGGATGGATAATTTGACACTGTATAAGTCTACGGTTACTTTTATTTGTGTCGATAACAATAAAAGGCGACAATATTTCTTTCTTTTTATTGATATTCTTGTACCGGCTTGGTAATTGAGTACTTTTTGTACCTCAAAATTGATTGTTAGACATTAGAGTGAAGGATTTTAAGTTTCAAATGCTATATATGTGTTGTACTCATCAATATAGGGTGTCAACATTGACCTTTATCAAAGTCTGAGTGCGCATGCGCGACATGCCTTGGATACAAGGGTTCCCCCCATTAGCATATGTGTACTGAGTGCTTTATATAGTAGGCTTTGTGTAATAATTTCCTCAAACAAGTTGACACAAAATTTGAATTCAGGGAAGATAATCCAATTAGGAATATAGGCAAAGTTTGAAAAATCGTAGCTCCGTTGTTTGCGGTCCGATGTATAAACTGTTTAGTGTTTTGGAAAGGACATTTAACTGCGAAAATTGTGCTGACTTGATAGTGAAAATAAAATGTGTATAGCCGTTAAAGAAGACTTGAGTATTTGTTTACATATCAGACGTAGTAAGGAATACGGGAGGCTATATGGCAAACTTTGAAAAAATCATAGGTCCGTTTTTAACCGTTTGATTTACAAAATGTTTAACGTTTTGGAAAGGACATTCAATTGGGCAAATTGTGCAGTCTAGGTTTGGAAGATCAGTTCAGGCATTCAAAAGTTATAGGTCGATAAAGAACACATGGGTATTTGTTTACATATTAGACGTAGTATGGAACACGGAAGTGTACATGGCAAACTTTGAAAAATCATAGCTCCGTTGTTTACCGTTCGATTTCCAAAATGTTTAACGTTTTATAATGGGCATTCAATTGCGCACATTTTGGTGTCTTGATATTGAAAATGTATCGGGGCATTCAAAAGTTATAGGTCGCCGAAGAAAACGTGTCAGAAACTGTGGTACAAAGATCCAATGTGCTCCACCTAAATGTTAAGAAATGATAGCCTTTCATGAAGGAGTTTAAGTGTCAAGCTGCTATATTTGTTGTATTCATCAATATCTTGGGCCAATATTTACCCTTTTCCTTGAATATTGTCTACCGGCATAATAATTTTATTCTTTATGTACCTCGCGATGAAAATTTTTTCAAAAATTAAGCGCTTCATAAGTCTACGGTTATACTAAAACTTTTGTCGACAAGAATAAAAAGAGCCAATATTTCTTCTTTTGAATGATATTCTGGTACTGGCCTTATAATTGAGCACTTTTAAATACATCCTGATGGGTTGTTTGACATTAAATGGGAATGAAAACAAGTTTAAATAACAAAATTTGTTGTCGGTATCAACAAAAGGTGCCAATATCTTCCCTTCTTCCTGATTTTTCTGGTCCGGCATCATTATTTGAATCTAAGAATGAATGGTTTGACACAAATTGAGAGATTTATAAGTGTACGGTTACTAATATTTATGTTGCGAAACAATTAAAAGCGACACTATTTCATCTTTGTTATAATATTCTTGTACCGGCCTGGTAATAGAGGACATTTGATACATTCAAATGGATTGTCAGACATAAAAGTGAAAGAATAAATGTTTTGAAGTGCTATATTTGTTGCATTCAGCAATATAGGGTGCCAATATTGACCATTTTCTTGGTTATTACTTACCGGCATTAACATTTTATCCTTTCGATACCTGAGGATTGATAGTTTTACACAGGTTTGGAGTCTACGGTTACTAAAACATTTGTCGACAACTATAAGAAGGCATAATTTGACAACAATTGAGAGATTTATAAGTGTACGGTTACTGATATTTATGTCGATACCAACTAAAAGTGACAATACTTCATATGTTGTATAATATTTATGAGTTTAGATGTATTCTCAGACACAAAAGTGAAGAAATGAATGTTTCAGGTTGCTGTATTTGTTGTCTGCATCTATAAATGGTGCCAATATCTATCCTTTTGATGATACTTGTGTGCCAGCATGAACATTTTATTCTTTTGATGGATAATTTGACACTGTATAAGTCTACGGTTACTTTTATTTGTGTCGATAACAATAAAAGACGACAATATTTCTTTCTTTCTGATGATACTTCTGTGCCGGTATAAACATTTCATTCTTAGGATGGATAATTTGACACTGTATAAGTCTACGGTTACTTTTATTTGTGTCGATAACAATAAAAGGCGACAATATTTCTTTCTTTTTATTGATATTCTTGTACCGGCTTTGTAATTGAGTACTTTTTGTACCTCAAAATTGATTGTTAGACATTAGACTGAAGGATTTTAAGTTTCAAATTGCTATATGTGTTGTACTCATCAATATAGGGTGTCAACATTGACCTTTTTCAAGGTTATTCCATACCGGCATCCTATTTTATTCTTTTTGGTTTATAGTTTTCAGTGTATGGAGACTAAAAACTTTGTCGACAGATATAAAAAGTGCCAATATTTCTTCTTTTATATGATATTTAAGTACTTTTATGCCTCATGCTGGACTGTTTGAGTTAAATTATATTTATTATTTTTTTTTTTTTTTTTTTTTTTTTTTTTTAACTGGTCTGATAAATGCTGGAGTGTAAGAGTTAAATTATAGTTAAAATTTTTATTTTTTTATTTATAAAGTCTGAGTGCGCATGCGCGACATGCCTTGGATACAAGGGTTCCCCCCATTAGCATATGTGTACTGAGTGCTTTATATAGTAGGCTTTGTGTAATAATTTCCTCAAACAAGGTGTGACACAAAATTTGAATTCAGGGAAGATAATCCAATTAGGAATATCGGCAAAGTTTGAAAAATCGTAGCTCCGTTGTTTGCGGTCCGATGTATAAACTGTTTAGTGTTTTGGAAGGGACATTTAACTGCGGAAATTGTGCTGACTTGATAGTGAAAATAAAATGTGTATAGCCGTTAAAGAAGACTTGGGTATTTGTTTACATATCAGACGTAGTAAGGAATACGGGAGGCTATATGGCAAACTTTGAAAAAGTCATAACTCCGTTTTTAACCGTTTGATTTACAAAATGTTAAACGTTTTGGAAAGGACATTCAATTGGGCAAATTGTGCAGTCTAGGTTTGGAAGATCAGGTCAGGCATTCAAAAGTTATGGGTCGATAAAGAACACATGGGTATTTGTTTACATATTAGACGTAGTATGGAACACGGAAGTGTACATTGCAAACTTTGAAAAATCATAGCTCCGTTGTTTACCGTTCGATTTCCAAAATGTTTAACGTTTTGGAATGGGCATTCAATTGGGCAAATTGTGCAGTCTGGTTTTGGAACATCAGCTCAGGCTTTCAAAAGTTATAGGTCGATAAAAAAGCCAACTAATAACTGTAACATGCTTATTCCTGGTACAACATTAGCAGGTGATCCACCTTACTATGCAACATAGAATGGCACTGCCTATTTTTTAACCGACATTTATAAGAGGAGACAGCACAGGTGTATGTAAAGAACACTCTGAGAATACCAAAGCATATGCCTCATATGGAATTATACTCCTTGGTACAACATTTTGGAGTGCTCCATGTGTAAATAGCAATCTGTGTTGATTAATGCGAATGTTTTTCTAGGGACTTGCAAAGGCTGTTAAAAAGGGTTAATTTGCACCTAAACATACTTTACTGAATCAGCAGTTAGTTGGTTTAGGCTTCTGTGGCAGGAATTAAATTGCTGGTACAACAATTCAATGTGCTCCGCATAAATATTTAGGACACGATAGCACTGACCTGTCGTGTGAAGGAGTTTAAGTGTCAAATTGGTATATTTGTTGTATTCATGAATAAAATTGACCTTTTTCTTGATTATTCCTTACCGGCATAAACATTTTATACTTGTGGTAGCTCAGGTTTGATAGATTTACACAGTTTGTCAGTCTACAGTTACTCAATTAAACATACAATTTGACAGGAATGAATGAAAATGGCAAACTGCATCTTTGCATTTTGTAAGAATAGTATATAATTGAGATAGCTGTATAGTTAACCTTAAAATCCCAGTTGATTTGAGAAAGTTGTAGAAATTCTTAAAGGTGACTATCTGAATGTAGTCAGAAGTGAAAATCTTAGCCTTTTTCACCTATGAAATAAACCTACAATTTGACAGGAAGGTTAATAAAATGGCAAATGACTTTGCAATTGGTAAGAACAGTATATAATTGAGACAGCTGTCATGTTTTATAAAAATCCAAGTCGATTTGAAAAAGTGACAGAAATGTTTAAGGGTGACTATGTGAATTTAGTGCGCACTGAAAATTCTAGCTGTTTTGGCTTGTCAATTAAAACCTACTGTTTCACAGTTATCCACCCAAATGCCAAATGACTCTGTCATATGTAAGAACAGTATATAATTGAGATAGGTGTTAAGGTTTATGAAAATCAAAGTTGATTTGAAAAAGTTATAGACATTTTTAAAGGGTGACTATCTGAATTTAGTGCGAAGTGAAAATTCTAGCTCTTTTCACTTCTCAATTAAAACATACCATTTACCAGTAATCAACCCAAATGCCAAATGACTCTGTCCTATGTAAGAACAGGGTATATTGGAAATAGCTGTCAAGGTTTTTGAAAATCCAAGTCGATTTGAAAAAGTTACAGAAATGTCTAAGGTTGACTATCTGAATTTATTGCGCACTGAAAATTTAAGCTGTTTTGACTTGTCAATTAAAACCTATCGTTGCACAGTTATCCACCAAAATGCCAAATGACTCTGTCATATGTAAGAACAGTATATAATTGAGATAGCTGTCCAGTTTTATGAAAATCCAAATAGATTTGAAAAAGTTAGTCAAGATTATCCTTATTTTTGACATAAATCTATCATCCGCACAATTGATTTGGCTGACCAGGGTCAAATAAGAGCAACGATTGACACGAGAGAATAAATGTAGAGGCTCTCATGGGGTCGCCATTATTGACTCGTATAGCAAAAATATTTGACAGCATCAACTTAAACTGACCATATTTGCACATTATTATGTAAATCTATATAGCCGCATAATAATTCAGTAATAATTTTATGTCAAGAATGAATGTTTTATACAAATGACAGCAGTATTGGAACATAATGTGAATACAAAATTTTGTCCGTATAAATCTAGATTGCCAGCATGTCCTCTTTTTAATCAAAATATTGTCTAGCAACAAAATTGCAGTAGTTTTGATACCTCAGGCTGACTCCTATAACAAAATTATTTGACTGCATCAACCAAAACTGACCATATTTGCACTTTATTTTGTAAATCTATACAGCCGCATAGTAAATCAGCAACTATTTTTATGTCAGGATTTAATGTATAATACAAATGACAGCAATATTGGAACACAACAACTACAAATTTTTGTCCGCATAAATTAAGAGTGCCAGCATGTCCTCCTTTTGTTCAATATATTGATACGTAACAAAATTTCAGTAGTTTTGATACCCCAGGCTGACTCATATAGCAAAATTATTTGACCGTATCAACCAAAACTGCCCATATTGGCACTTTATCATGTAAATCTATATAGCCGCATAATAATTCAGTAATATTTTATGTCAGGATGTATTAATTTAATCCTTAAATTTGACAGCAATACACCAAACTACATAATGACCTATGATTTAGTAAGATCAATATATTACTAAGATAGCTGTATAGTTTGATGAAAATCCTAGTTGATTTGAAAAAGTTATAAAAAAAATTTAAAGTGTACTATCTGAATATAGTCCGAACTGCAAATTCAATCTTTTTTTAACAAGATTAAATCTATTCTTAAGTTTGACAGCAATACACCAAACTACATAATGACCTTTGATTCAGTAAGATCAATATGTTACCAAGATAGCTGTATAGATTGATGAAAATCCAAGTTGATTTGAAAAAGTTATAAAAAGATTTAAAGTGTACTATCTGGATATAGTCCCAACTGCAAATTCAAGCTTTTAGGACCTAGATTAATTTAATCCTTAAATTTGACAGCAATACACCAAACTACATAATGACCTATGATTTAGTAAGATCAATATATTACTAAGATAGCTGCATAGTTTGATGAAAATCCTAGTTGATTTGAAAAAGTTATAAAAAAAATTAAAGTGTACTATCTGAATATAGTCCGAACTGCAAATTCAATCTTTTTTTACCTAGAAATTTGTGAGCAACATACCAAACTACATAATGACCTGTGATTCAGTAAGACCAATATATTACTAATATAGCTGCATAGTTTGATGAAAATCCAAGTTGATTTGAAAAAGTTATAAAAAAAATTAAAGTGTACTATCTGAAATGCTGAATTTTGTCCAAAATTGCAAATCCTAGCTTTTTTTACCTAGATTAAGTTTGACAGCAATACACCAAACTACATAATGACCTTTGATTCAGTAAGATCAATATATTACCAAGGTAGCTGTATAGTTTGATGAAAATCCAAGTTGATTTGAAAAAGTTATAAAAAGATTTAAAGTGTACTATCTGAATATAGTCAGAAATGCAAATTCAAGCTTTTTTTACCAAGATTAATTTAATCCTTAAATTTGACAGAAATACACCGAACTACATAATGACCTATGATTCATTAAGATCAATATATTACTAAGATAGCTGTATAGTTTGATGAAAATCCTAGTTGATTTGAAAAAGTTATAACAAAAAATTAAAGTGTACTATCTCTATTTTGCCCAAACTGCAAATCCTAGCTTTTTTTACCTAGAAATTTGTAAGCAACACACCAAACTACATAATGACCTGTGATTCAGTAAGACCAATATATTACTAATATAGCTGCATAGTTTGATGAAAATCCAAGTTGATTTGAAAAAGTTATAAAAAAAATTAAAGTGTACTATCTGAAATGCTGAATTTTGTCCAAAATTGCAAATCCTAGCTTTTTTGACCTAGATTAAATTTTACAGCAATACACCAAACTACATAATGACCTTTGATTCAGTAAGATCAATATGTTACCAAGGTAGCTGTATAGTTTGATGAAAATCCAAGTTGATTTGAAAAAGTTATAAAAAGATTTAAAGTGTACTATCTGAATATAGTCGGAACTGCAAATTCAAGCTTTTTGGACCTAGATTAATTTACTAGTCAATCAATATTATTGAAGTAGTTCTTCAATGTATTATGGTGCTTACCCTCATTGAAAGAATGATCTTACCGGTAGTCAGACATATCATGTTCACACCAGAAATTAATTTCAGCAGTGACAGACATAACGGAAAATAAAGCATACAAACAGGTCAGTCTTATCTTCAATACTGTTGTAACAACATAATTTGAAAGTATTCGTGTCTGTATAGGCTGTCAATATATTTTTTCTGATATAATTTAGTCTGGAAAAAGATAATCGTTTTAAAATGTATTTATGTTCACACCGAAATTGCTTTCAGGAAAACCCAATTACTAAATGTAATGTTAAATATAAAGTACATGACAACAAATTTCATGTTATCAGGGAATAGAAAATACTGTTATATTTATCTATAACTGATACAATTAGTGACCATCCTTACAAAGATCTATACATTATGTTACGGAAAAGAAGAACGTATTTTTTAAAGCAGTATTTTTCCCCATAAAAACTGAATCCCCATGACAGTTAATTCAGTAATATTGTAGATTAATTAATAACAATTCATGTTCATTGGCGTATACGCTAACTATGGGCTAGTAATTTGCTATAACAGATCAATATAACTTACCTTTTTACGAAGTTTATCCCCGATGTATTATCCGTACACAATAACACAATCCCTGAAATCAGTTTCTGGTGTGAACATGACGCTGAAATCATTTTCTGGTGTGAACATGATTACTGAAAGTTAATTTTGGTGTGAACAGAATCTTACAAGTTTATGACACAAGGTTTAGTCAAAGAACGTCTCGTCTTTGTTCTCATAAAGTTTACCGGAAGGTACCAATACCTACTTGACAAATATTCCGTATCAACTTCACAAATTATAAATAGTTCTTCAGTTTATTATCGTGGCTCCCCTCATTGAAAGAAAGACCTTCCCGGTATATAACCTTTTCATATAGTTTTTTAATTTTAGCTGTAAATGTTTGCATTATGTCTTGAACTTATATATTGACCAATAGGTCCAATTTCAATTTGTTGCGTTCTTTGACCACATTCATTCTGTGTTAGATACATATGGTGTGTTAAATATGTAATCACAATTCAAATTTAAAGCTGTATCAAGCTTGAATGTAGTGTTTATGCTTGGCCCAAATGTTCAATGTTCGACATCTGTGGTCGTTTAAAGGTGCGACCTGTTAAGCATTTTATTTCATTTACAGAGCATTTGAGTTTATTACATTTCAGTTGCAAAATGACATACAATGTTATAAGACATGAGCGTAAACATTTCTATATTTTACGATTAATTCTGTACATTATTAACATATAACACAAATTGTACTCCTCATTATCATTTTACATATTTGTTTTAGGAAGCCAATGCTGAAGCTTACCTTGTAGGATTGTTTACAGACAGTGACTTGTGAGCAATTAACGCCAAAAGAACGACCATTACGTCCACGGATATCCAGCTGGCCATAAACATTTGAACATTGTTACGTTCAACATTTCTTTTTAAACATATGTTTTTGTACAATCATGAATTAAGACAATCATGATGCCTGTCTGTTTGACAGTGTGACATTTTAACTTTTATTTCTCTTATTCTTTGTGTGCATTATTTATTTTATACATTATTTATATACGTTGTGACAATACATATTTTCCAACTTATTTCATTTCACATTTCATGTATATAGTTCCAAAAAGGCATCTGACATGCATGTTGTAATTCATGAATAAAGGTAGTCTGTTGTCCTCTTTCTTTTATTAGCATGCATTAATTTCCTACAATATGAGCCACTGTTTCACTATGGGATGACTATAAGATGACAATTTGTTTGATCTAATTCAATGAAATGGATAATTAAAAAAAATAAAAATATAATCAGACTGAAATGCATCAATTCAGATGGGAATATTCTGACTGTCAAGTTGCTACTGGGTGTTAGATGGAGAGTTTTCATCGGCAATCATATAAAATCTTATTTTTCTACGCCCGTCTTTATCGAAATATATTATGGTATGAGACAATCAAAACCTAGGAGTAAACAAAGGAAATTTAGAACAATATTATTAAATACGAAAGAACATGAACTACACTGAAAACCGACAGTGAAATCAAGTGCTCCATAGTTTGATGAAAATCCAAGTTGATTTGAAAAAGTTATAAAAAAAATAAAAGTGAGTGTACTATCTGAAATGCTGAATTTTGTCCAAAATTGCAAATCCTAGCTTTTTTGACCTTCATTAAATTTGACAGCAATACACCAAACTACATAATGACCTTTGATTCAGTAAGATCAATATGTTACCAAGATAGCTGTATAGTTTGATGAAAATCCAAGTTGATTTGAAAAAGTTATAAAAAGATTTAAGGTGTACTATCTGAATATAGTCGGAACTGCAAATTCAAGCTTTGAGTGTACTATCTGAAATGCTGAATTTTGTCCAAAATTGCAAATCCTAGCTTTTTTGACCTTCATTAAATTTGACAGCAATACACCAAACTACATAATGACCTTTGATTCAGTAAGATCAATATGTTACCAAGATAGCTGTATAGTTTGATGAAAATCCAAGTTGATTTGAAAAAGTTATAAAAAGATTTAAGGTGTACTATCTGAATATAGTCGGAACTGCAAATTCAAGCTTTTTGGACCTAGATTAATTTAATCCTTAAATTTGACAGCAATACACCAAACTACATAATGACCTATGATTTAGTAAGATCAATATATTACTAAGATAGCTGTATAGTTTGATGAAAATCCTAGTTGATTTGAAAAAGTTATAAAAAAAATTAGGGTTAGGTATCTGAATATAGTCCGAACTGCAAATTCAATCTTTTTTTACCTAGAAATTTGTAAGCAACACACCAAACTACATAATGACCTGTGATTGAGTAAGATCAATATATTACTAATATAGCTGCATAGTTTGATGAAAATCCAAGTTGATTTGAAAAAGTTATAAAAAAAATTAAGGTGAGTGTACTATCTGAAATGCTGAATTTTGTCCAAAATTGCAAATCCTAGCTTTTTTGACCTTCATTAAATTTGACAGCAATACACCAAACTACATAATGACCTTTGATTCAGTAAGATCAATATGTTACCAAGATAGCTGTATAGTTTGATGAAAATCCAAGTTGATTTGAAAAAGTTATAAAAAGATTTAAGGTGTACTATCTGAATATAGTCGGAACTGCAAATTCAAGCTTTTTGGACCTAGATTAATTTAATCCTTAAATTTGACAGCAATACACCAAACTACATAATGACCTATGATTTAGTAAGATCAATATATTACTAAGATAGCTGTATAGTTTGATGAAAATCCTAGTTGATTTGAAAAAGTTATAAAAAAAATTAGGGTTAGGTATCTGAATATAGTCCGAACTGCAAATTCAATCTTTTTTTACCTAGAAATTTGTAAGCAACACACCAAACTACATAATGACCTGTGATTGAGTAAGATCAATATATTACTAATATAGCTGCATAGTTTGATGAAAATCCAAGTTGATTTGAAAAAGTTATAAAAAAAATTAAGGTGAGTGTACTATCTGAAATGCTGAATTTTGTCCAAAATTGCAAATCCTAGCTTTTTTGACCTTCATTAAATTTGACAGCAATACACCAAACTACATAATGACCTTTGATTCAGTAAGATCAATATGTTACCAAGATAGCTGTATAGTTTGATGAAAATCCAAGTTGATTTGAAAAAGTTATAAAAAGATTTAAGGTGTACTATCTGAATATAGTCGGAACTGCAAATTCAAGCTTTTTGGACCTAGATTAATTTAATCCTTAAATTTGACAGCAATACACCAAACTACATAATGACCTATGATTTAGTAAGATCAATATATTACTAAGATAGCTGTATAGTTTGATGAAAATCCTAGTTGATTTGAAAAAGTTATAAAAAAAATTAGGGTTAGGTATCTGAATATAGTCCGAACTGCAAATTCAATCTTTTTTTACCTAGAAATTTGTAAGCAACACACCAAACTACATAATGACCTGTGATTGAGTAAGATCAATATATTACAAATATAGCTGCATAGTTTGATGAAAATCCAAGTTGATTTGAAAAAGTTATAAAAAAAATTAAGGTGAGTGTACTATCTGAAATGCTGAATTTTGTCCAAAATTGCAAATCCTAGCTTTTTTGACCTTCATTAAATTTGACAGCAATACACCAAACTACATAATGACCTTTGATTCAGTAAGATCAATATGTTACCAAGATAGCTGTATAGTTTGATGAAAATCCAAGTTGATTTGAAAAAGTTATAAAAAGATTTAAGGTGTACTATCTGAATATAGTCGGAACTGCAAATTCAAGCTTTTTGGACCTAGATTAATTTAATCCTTAAATTTGACAGCAATACACCAAACTACATAATGACCTATGATTTAGTAAGATCAATATATTACTAAGATAGCTGTATAGTTTGATGAAAATCCTAGTTGATTTGAAAAAGTTATAAAAAAAATTAGGGTTAGGTATCTGAATATAGTCCGAACTGCAAATTCAATCTTTTTTTACCTAGAAATTTGTAAGCAACACACCAAACTACATAATGACCTGTGATTGAGTAAGATCAATATATTACTAATATAGCTGCATAGTTTGATGAAAATCCAAGTTGATTTGAAAAAGTTATAAAAAAAATTAAGGTGAGTGTACTATCTGAAATGCTGAATTTTGTCCAAAATTGCAAATCCTAGCTTTTTTGACCTTCATTAAATTTGACAGCAATACACCAAACTACATAATGACCTTTGATTCAGTAAGATCAATATGTTACCAAGATAGCTGTATAGTTTGATGAAAATCCAAGTTGATTTGAAAAAGTTATAAAAAGATTTAAGGTGTACTATCTGAATATAGTCGGAACTGCAAATTCAAGCTTTTTGGACCTAGATTAATTTAATCCTTAAATTTGACAGCAATACACCAAACTACATAATGACCTATGATTTAGTAAGATCAATATATTACTAAGATAGCTGTATAGTTTGATGAAAATCCTAGTTGATTTGAAAAAGTTATAAAAAAAATTAGGGTTAGGTATCTGAATATAGTCCGAACTGCAAATTCAATCTTTTTTTACCTAGAAATTTGTAAGCAACACACCAAACTACATAATGACCTGTGATTGAGTAAGATCAATATATTACTAATATAGCTGCATAGTTTGATGAAAATCCAAGTTGATTTGAAAAAGTTATAAAAAAAATTAAGGTGAGTGTACTATCTGAAATGCTGAATTTTGTCCAAAATTGCAAATCCTAGCTTTTTTGACCTTCATTAAATTTGACAGCAATACACCAAACTACATAATGACCTTTGATTCAGTAAGATCAATATGTTACCAAGATAGCTGTATAGTTTGATGAAAATCCAAGTTGATTTGAAAAAGTTATAAAAAGATTTAAGGTGTACTATCTGAATATAGTCGGAACTGCAAATTCAAGCTTTTTGGACCTAGATTAATTTAATCCTTAAATTTGACAGCAATACACCAAACTACATAATGACCTATGATTTAGTAAGATCAATATATTACTAAGATAGCTGTATAGTTTGATGAAAATCCTAGTTGATTTGAAAAAGTTATAAAAAAAATTAGGGTTAGGTATCTGAATATAGTCCGAACTGCAAATTCAATCTTTTTTTACCTAGAAATTTGTAAGCAACACACCAAACTACATAATGACCTGTGATTGAGTAAGATCAATATATTACTAATATAGCTGCATAGTTTGATGAAAATCCAAGTTGATTTGAAAAAGTTATAAAAAAAATTAAGGTGAGTGTACTATCTGAAATGCTGAATTTTGTCCAAAATTGCAAATCCTAGCTTTTTTGACCTTCATTAAATTTGACAGCAATACACCAAACTACATAATGACCTTTGATTCAGTAAGATCAATATGTTACCAAGATAGCTGTATAGTTTGATGAAAATCCAAGTTGATTTGAAAAAGTTATAAAAAGATTTAAGGTGTACTATCTGAATATAGTCGGAACTGCAAATTCAAGCTTTTTGGACCTAGATTAATTTAATCCTTAAATTTGACAGCAATACACCAAACTACATAATGACCTATGATTTAGTAAGATCAATATATTACTAAGATAGCTGTATAGTTTGATGAAAATCCTAGTTGATTTGAAAAAGTTATAAAAAAAATTAGGGTTAGGTATCTGAATATAGTCCGAACTGCAAATTCAATCTTTTTTTACCTAGAAATTTGTAAGCAACACACCAAACTACATAATGACCTGTGATTGAGTAAGATCAATATATTACTAATATAGCTGCATAGTTTGATGAAAATCCAAGTTGATTTGAAAAAGTTATAAAAAAAATTAAGGTGAGTGTACTATCTGAAATGCTGAATTTTGTCCAAAATTGCAAATCCTAGCTTTTTTGACCTTCATTAAATTTGACAGCAATACACCAAACTACATAATGACCTTTGATTCAGTAAGATCAATATGTTACCAAGATAGCTGTATAGTTTGATGAAAATCCAAGTTGATTTGAAAAAGTTATAAAAAGATTTAAGGTGTACTATCTGAATATAGTCGGAACTGCAAATTCAAGCTTTTTGGACCTAGATTAATTTAATCCTTAAATTTGACAGCAATACACCAAACTACATAATGACCTATGATTTAGTAAGATCAATATATTACTAAGATAGCTGTATAGTTTGATGAAAATCCTAGTTGATTTGAAAAAGTTATAAAAAAAATTAGGGTTAGGTATCTGAATATAGTCCGAACTGCAAATTCAATCTTTTTTTACCTAGAAATTTGTAAGCAACACACCAAACTACATAATGACCTGTGATTGAGTAAGATCAATATATTACTAATATAGCTGCATAGTTTGATGAAAATCCAAGTTGATTTGAAAAAGTTATAAAAAAAATTAAGGTGAGTGTACTATCTGAAATGCTGAATTTTGTCCAAAATTGCAAATCCTAGCTTTTTTGACCTTCATTAAATTTGACAGCAATACA
>NW_026262678.1:2844311-2916811 GCF_021869535.1 Mytilus californianus | reverse complement strand
CCCTAACCCTAACCCTAACCCTAACCCTAACCCTAACCCTAACCCTAACCCTAACCCTAACCCTAACCCTAACCCTAACCCTAACCCTAACCCTAACCCTAACCCTAACCCTAACCCTAACCCTAACCCTAACCCTAACCCTAACCCTAACCCTAACCCTAACCCTAACCCTAACCCTAACCCTAACCCTAACCCTAACCCTAACCCTAACCCTAACCCTAACCCTAACCCTAACCCTAACCCTAACCCTAACCCTAACCCTAACCCTAACCCTAACCCTAACCCTAACCCTAACCCTAACCCTAACCCTAACCCTAACCCTAACCCTAACCCTAACCCTAACCCTAACCCTAACCCTAACCCTAACCCTAACCCTAACCCTAACCCTAACCCTAACCCTAACCCTAACCCTAACCCTAACCCTAACCCTAACCCTAACCCTAACCCTAACCCTAACCCTAACCCTAACCCTAACCCTAACCCTAACCCTAACCCTAACCCTAACCCTAACCCTAACCCTAACCCTAACCCTAACCCTAACCCTAACCCTAACCCTAACCCTAACCCTAACCCTAACCCTAACCCTAACCCTAACCCTAACCCTAACCCTAACCCTAACCCTAACCCTAACCCTAACCCTAACCCTAACCCTAACCCTAACCCTAACCCTAACCCTAACCCTAACCCTAACCCTAACCCTAACCCTAACCCTAACCCTAACCCTAACCCTAACCCTAACCCTAACCCTAACCCTAACCCTAACCCTAACCCTAACCCTAACCCTAACCCTAACCCTAACCCTAACCCTAACCCTAACCCTAACCCTAACCCTAACCCTAACCCTAACCCTAACCCTAACCCTAACCCTAACCCTAACCCTAACCCTAACCCTAACCCTAACCCTAACCCTAACCCTAACCCTAACCCTAACCCTAACCCTAACCCTAACCCTAACCCTAACCCTAACCCTAACCCTAACCCTAACCCTAACCCTAACCCTAACCCTAACCCTAACCCTAACCCTAACCCTAACCCTAACCCTAACCCTAACCCTAACCCTAACCCTAACCCTAACCCTAACCCTAACCCTAACCCTAACCCTAACCCTAACCCTAACCCTAACCCTAACCCTAACCCTAACCCTAACCCTAACCCTAACCCTAACCCTAACCCTAACCCTAACCCTAACCCTAACCCTAACCCTAACCCTAACCCTAACCCTAACCCTAACCCTAACCCTAACCCTAACCCTAACCCTAACCCTAACCCTAACCCTAACCCTAACCCTAACCCTAACCCTAACCCTAACCCTAACCCTAACCCTAACCCTAACCCTAACCCTAACCCTAACCCTAACCCTAACCCTAACCCTAACCCTAACCCTAACCCTAACCCTAACCCTAACCCTAACCCTAACCCTAACCCTAACCCTAACCCTAACCCTAACCCTAACCCTAACCCTAACCCTAACCCTAACCCTAACCCTAACCCTAACCCTAACCCTAACCCTAACCCTAACCCTAACCCTAACCCTAACCCTAACCCTAACCCTAACCCTAACCCTAACCCTAACCCTAACCCTAACCCTAACCCTAACCCTAACCCTAACCCTAACCCTAACCCTAACCCTAACCCTAACCCTAACCCTAACCCTAACCCTAACCCTAACCCTAACCCTAACCCTAACCCTAACCCTAACCCTAACCCTAACCCTAACCCTAACCCTAACCCTAACCCTAACCCTAACCCTAACCCTAACCCTAACCCTAACCCTAACCCTAACCCTAACCCTAACCCTAACCCTAACCCTAACCCTAACCCTAACCCTAACCCTAACCCTAACCCTAACCCTAACCCTAACCCTAACCCTAACCCTAACCCTAACCCTAACCCTAACCCTAACCCTAACCCTAACCCTAACCCTAACCCTAACCCTAACCCTAACCCTAACCCTAACCCTAACCCTAACCCTAACCCTAACCCTAACCCTAACCCTAACCCTAACCCTAACCCTAACCCTAACCCTAACCCTAACCCTAACCCTAACCCTAACCCTAACCCTAACCCTAACCCTAACCCTAACCCTAACCCTAACCCTAACCCTAACCCTAACCCTAACCCTAACCCTAACCCTAACCCTAACCCTAACCCTAACCCTAACCCTAACCCTAACCCTAACCCTAACCCTAACCCTAACCCTAACCCTAACCCTAACCCTAACCCTAACCCTAACCCTAACCCTAACCCTAACCCTAACCCTAACCCTAACCCTAACCCTAACCCTAACCCTAACCCTAACCCTAACCCTAACCCTAACCCTAACCCTAACCCTAACCCTAACCCTAACCCTAACCCTAACCCTAACCCTAACCCTAACCCTAACCCTAACCCTAACCCTAACCCTAACCCTAACCCTAACCCTAACCCTAACCCTAACCCTAACCCTAACCCTAACCCTAACCCTAACCCTAACCCTAACCCTAACCCTAACCCTAACCCTAACCCTAACCCTAACCCTAACCCTAACCCTAACCCTAACCCTAACCCTAACCCTAACCCTAACCCTAACCCTAACCCTAACCCTAACCCTAACCCTAACCCTAACCCTAACCCTAACCCTAACCCTAACCCTAACCCTAACCCTAACCCTAACCCTAACCCTAACCCTAACCCTAACCCTAACCCTAACCCTAACCCTAACCCTAACCCTAACCCTAACCCTAACCCTAACCCTAACCCTAACCCTAACCCTAACCCTAACCCTAACCCTAACCCTAACCCTAACCCTAACCCTAACCCTAACCCTAACCCTAACCCTAACCCTAACCCTAACCCTAACCCTAACCCTAACCCTAACCCTAACCCTAACCCTAACCCTAACCCTAACCCTAACCCTAACCCTAACCCTAACCCTAACCCTAACCCTAACCCTAACCCTAACCCTAACCCTAACCCTAACCCTAACCCTAACCCTAACCCTAACCCTAACCCTAACCCTAACCCTAACCCTAACCCTAACCCTAACCCTAACCCTAACCCTAACCCTAACCCTAACCCTAACCCTAACCCTAACCCTAACCCTAACCCTAACCCTAACCCTAACCCTAACCCTAACCCTAACCCTAACCCTAACCCTAACCCTAACCCTAACCCTAACCCTAACCCTAACCCTAACCCTAACCCTAACCCTAACCCTAACCCTAACCCTAACCCTAACCCTAACCCTAACCCTAACCCTAACCCTAACCCTAACCCTAACCCTAACCCTAACCCTAACCCTAACCCTAACCCTAACCCTAACCCTAACCCTAACCCTAACCCTAACCCTAACCCTAACCCTAACCCTAACCCTAACCCTAACCCTAACCCTAACCCTAACCCTAACCCTAACCCTAACCCTAACCCTAACCCTAACCCTAACCCTAACCCTAACCCTAACCCTAACCCTAACCCTAACCCTAACCCTAACCCTAACCCTAACCCTAACCCTAACCCTAACCCTAACCCTAACCCTAACCCTAACCCTAACCCTAACCCTAACCCTAACCCTAACCCTAACCCTAACCCTAACCCTAACCCTAACCCTAACCCTAACCCTAACCCTAACCCTAACCCTAACCCTAACCCTAACCCTAACCCTAACCCTAACCCTAACCCTAACCCTAACCCTAACCCTAACCCTAACCCTAACCCTAACCCTAACCCTAACCCTAACCCTAACCCTAACCCTAACCCTAACCCTAACCCTAACCCTAACCCTAACCCTAACCCTAACCCTAACCCTAACCCTAACCCTAACCCTAACCCTAACCCTAACCCTAACCCTAACCCTAACCCTAACCCTAACCCTAACCCTAACCCTAACCCTAACCCTAACCCTAACCCTAACCCTAACCCTAACCCTAACCCTAACCCTAACCCTAACCCTAACCCTAACCCTAACCCTAACCCTAACCCTAACCCTAACCCTAACCCTAACCCTAACCCTAACCCTAACCCTAACCCTAACCCTAACCCTAACCCTAACCCTAACCCTAACCCTAACCCTAACCCTAACCCTAACCCTAACCCTAACCCTAACCCTAACCCTAACCCTAACCCTAACCCTAACCCTAACCCTAACCCTAACCCTAACCCTAACCCTAACCCTAACCCTAACCCTAACCCTAACCCTAACCCTAACCCTAACCCTAACCCTAACCCTAACCCTAACCCTAACCCTAACCCTAACCCTAACCCTAACCCTAACCCTAACCCTAACCCTAACCCTAACCCTAACCCTAACCCTAACCCTAACCCTAACCCTAACCCTAACCCTAACCCTAACCCTAACCCTAACCCTAACCCTAACCCTAACCCTAACCCTAACCCTAACCCTAACCCTAACCCTAACCCTAACCCTAACCCTAACCCTAACCCTAACCCTAACCCTAACCCTAACCCTAACCCTAACCCTAACCCTAACCCTAACCCTAACCCTAACCCTAACCCTAACCCTAACCCTAACCCTAACCCTAACCCTAACCCTAACCCTAACCCTAACCCTAACCCTAACCCTAACCCTAACCCTAACCCTAACCCTAACCCTAACCCTAACCCTAACCCTAACCCTAACCCTAACCCTAACCCTAACCCTAACCCTAACCCTAACCCTAACCCTAACCCTAACCCTAACCCTAACCCTAACCCTAACCCTAACCCTAACCCTAACCCTAACCCTAACCCTAACCCTAACCCTAACCCTAACCCTAACCCTAACCCTAACCCTAACCCTAACCCTAACCCTAACCCTAACCCTAACCCTAACCCTAACCCTAACCCTAACCCTAACCCTAACCCTAACCCTAACCCTAACCCTAACCCTAACCCTAACCCTAACCCTAACCCTAACCCTAACCCTAACCCTAACCCTAACCCTAACCCTAACCCTAACCCTAACCCTAACCCTAACCCTAACCCTAACCCTAACCCTAACCCTAACCCTAACCCTAACCCTAACCCTAACCCTAACCCTAACCCTAACCCTAACCCTAACCCTAACCCTAACCCTAACCCTAACCCTAACCCTAACCCTAACCCTAACCCTAACCCTAACCCTAACCCTAACCCTAACCCTAACCCTAACCCTAACCCTAACCCTAACCCTAACCCTAACCCTAACCCTAACCCTAACCCTAACCCTAACCCTAACCCTAACCCTAACCCTAACCCTAACCCTAACCCTAACCCTAACCCTAACCCTAACCCTAACCCTAACCCTAACCCTAACCCTAACCCTAACCCTAACCCTAACCCTAACCCTAACCCTAACCCTAACCCTAACCCTAACCCTAACCCTAACCCTAACCCTAACCCTAACCCTAACCCTAACCCTAACCCTAACCCTAACCCTAACCCTAACCCTAACCCTAACCCTAACCCTAACCCTAACCCTAACCCTAACCCTAACCCTAACCCTAACCCTAACCCTAACCCTAACCCTAACCCTAACCCTAACCCTAACCCTAACCCTAACCCTAACCCTAACCCTAACCTTCCCATTTAATGTCAAACAACCCACCAGGATGTATTTAAAAGTGCTCAATTATAAGGCCAGTACCAGAATATCATTCAAAAGAAGAAATATTGGCTCTTTTTATTCTTGTCGACAAAAGTTTTAGTATAACCGTAGACTTACGAAGCGCTTAATTTTTGACAAAATTTTCATCGCGAGGTACATAAAGAATAAAATTATTATGCCGGTAGAGAATATTCAAGGAAAAGGATAAATATTGGCCCAAGATATTGATGAATACAACAAATATAGCAGCTTGACACTTAAACTCCTTCATGAAAGGCTATCATTTCTTAACATTTAGGGAAAGTTGTACCACAGTTTCTGACACGTTTTCTTCGGCGACCTATAACTTTTGAATGCCCCGATACATTTTCAATATCAAGACATCAAAATGTGCGCAATTGAATTCCCTTTCCAAAACGCTAAACAGTTTAAAAATCGGACGGTCAACAACAGAGATACGATTTTTTCAAAGTTTGCCTATAAGCCTTAACAGATTATCTCCCCTGAATTTCAATATGCAAATTTTGGCATACCTTCTTCAGGAAATTGTTACAAAAAGACTACTATATATACAACTAAGTATGTATTACTGTAGGGGGACCCATGAATCCAAAACATATCGGCGCATGCGCACTTGAAAGGGTTAGGGTTAGAAAAAAAGATCCGGCTAACCCAAACCCTAACCCAGGTTAGGGTTAACCCTAATTTGGGTTAGGGTTAACCCTAACCCTCATATATTCATACGCCAGCCATATCACAACCATTAATTGTCAGCCTACACCCCAGGTGCCCCCCTCTATATGATACCTAACCCTGACTCTAACCCTAACCCTAACACTAACCCTAACCCTGACCCTAACCCTGACCCTAACCCTAACACTAACCCTTACCCTAACCCTAACCCTAACCCAAACCCTGACCCTAACCCTGACCCAAACCCAAACCCAAACCCTAACCCTCTCAATGATAACTTGCATACAGACTTTGAACGTTAATAACTTTGGCATTTCTCAACCGATTTGAAAGATCTTTGGCGTTTTGGAAAGCCCAGACAGGCTGCTATTTGATCAGTTTATTGTTTTGTCGTTCATATTAAAGCCTTTCTTTTCCTATCAACCTGTAACATTGCAATATGGTCATTTTCTGAGGCTCGTATCTTTGCCATTTCTCAAGCAATCGGAAAAACATATAAGTAAATAAGACTCGTTTTTTCAAGTTCTTTCAGGATAACCTCAGGTCGGAGACTTCATTCCTGTAAACAAAAAGTTGAGTTCAAAAATCTGCCAAATTCTTTGAAAGATTTCCAATTTTTTCACAAGAACAACGAAATCTCCGTCATTTTACTACCTTAAAGCTGGAACTTTTTGGTATACATAAGCTGACAAAATGCGCCAGCTATTGGTGTATATAAGACGTGTATATCTAGCGGGGTTATTGCGTATCAACATGAAACGTGTTTGAACAAAATCGATGAAAGACGAAATACGCCGGCTATTTCACACGGTCCAAAAGCGTTTTTCATGGTTTCTCATTCTCAGAATTAGGTGTGTGAAATTTAAAGTGTGTGGTCCACTTGCAAAGAGGAAATCAATATAGTTAAAAAAAAAAAAAAAAAAAAAAAAAAAAATAAACAAATAAAAATTTTAACTATAATTTAACTCTAACACTACAGCATTTATCAAAACAGTTAAAAAAAAAAAAAAAAAAAAAAAAAAAAAAAAAATAATAAATATAATTTAACTCAAACAGTCCAGCATGAGGCATAAAAGTACTCATTTATCAGAGCAGTACTTAAATATCATATAAAAGGAGAAATATTGGCACTTTCTATATCTGTCGACAAAGTTTTTAGTCTCCATACACTGAAAACTATAAACCAAAAAGAATAAAATATGATGCCGGTATGGAATAACCATGAAAAAAGGTCAATGTTGACACCCTATATTGATGAGTACAACACATACTGCAATTTGAAACTTAAAATCCTTCACTCTAATGTCTAACAATCAGTCTTGAGGTACAAAAAGTACTCAATTACCAAGCCGGTACAAGAATATCAATAAAAAGAAAGAAATATTGTCGCCTTTTATTGTTATCGACACAAATAAAAGTAACCGTAGACTTATACAGTGTCAAATTATCCATCCTAAGAATGAAATGTTTATACCGGCACAGAAGTATCATCAAAAAGAAAGAAATAGTGTCGCCTTTTATTGTTATCGACACAAATAAAAGTAACCGTAGACTTATACAGTGTCAAATTATCCATCCTAAGAATGAAATGTTTATACCGGCACAGAAGTATCATCAAAAAGAAAGAAATAGTGTCGCCTTTTATTGTTATCGACACAAATATAAGTAACCGTAGACTTATACAGTGTCAAATTATCCATCAAAAGAATAAAATGTTTATACCGGCACAGAAGTATCATCAAAAAGAAAGAAATAGTGTCGCCTTTTATTGTTATCGACACAAATATAAGTAACCGTAGACTTATACAGTGTCAAATTATCCATCAAAAGAATAAAATGTTCATGCTGGCACACAAGTATCATCAAAAAGGATAGATATTGGCACCATGGCTAGATGCAGACAACAAAATACAGCAACCTGAAACATTCATTTCTTCACTTTTGTGTCTGAGAATCCATCTAAACTCATAAATATCATACAACATATGAAATATTGTCACTTTTAGTTGGTATTGACATAAATATCAGTAACCGTACACTTATAAATCTCTCAATTGTTGTCAAATTATGCATTCTTATAGTTGTCGACAAATGTTTTAGTAACCGTAGACTCCTAACCTGTGTAAAACTATCAATCCTCAGGTACCGAAAGGATAAAATGTTAATGCCGGTAAGTAATAACCAAGAAAATGGTCAATATTGGCACCCTATATTGCTGAATGCAACAAATATAGCACTTCAAAACATTTATTCTGTCACTTTAATGTCTGACAATCCATTTGAATGTATCAAATGGCCTCTATTACCTGGCCAGTACAAGAATATTAGGACAAAGATGAAATAGTGTCGCTTTTAATTGTTTCGCGACATAAATATTAGTAACCGTACACTTATAAATCTCTCAATTTGTGTCAAACCATTCATTCTGAGATTCAAATAATGATGCCGGACCAGAAAAATCAGGAAGAAGGGAAGATATTGGCACCTTTTGTTTATACCGACAACAAATTTTGTTATTTAAACTTGTTTTCATTCCCATTTAATGTCAAACAACCCACCAGGATGTATTTAAAAGTGCTCAATTATAAGGCCAGTACCAGAATATCATTCAAAAGAAGAAATATTGGCTCTTTTTATTCTTGTCGACAAAAGTTTTAGTATAACCGTAGACTTACGAAGCGCTTAATTTTTGACAAAATTTTCATCGCGAGGTACATAAAGAATAAAATTATTATGCCGGTAGAGAATATTCAAGGAAAAGGATAAATATTGGCCCAAGATATTGATGAATACAACAAATATAGCAGCTTGACACTTAAACTCCTTCATGAAAGGCTATCATTTCTTAACATTTAGGGAAAGTTGTACCACAGTTTCTGACACGTTTTCTTCGGCGACCTATAACTTTTGAATGCCCCGATACATTTTCAATATCAAGACATCAAAATGTGCGCAATTGAATTCCCTTTCCAAAACGCTAAACAGTTTAAAAATCGGACGGTCAACAACAGAGATACGATTTTTTCAAAGTTTGCCTATAAGCCTTAACAGATTATCTCCCCTGAATTTCAATATGCAAATTTTGGCATACCTTCTTCAGGAAATTGTTACAAAAAGACTACTATATATACAACTAAGTATGTATTACTGTAGGGGGACCCATGAATCCAAAACATATCGGCGCATGCGCACTTGAAAGGGTTAGGGTTAGAAAAAAAGATCCGGCTAACCCAAACCCTAACCCAGGTTAGGGTTAACCCTAATTTGGGTTAGGGTTAACCCTAACCCTCATATATTCATACGCCAGCCATATCACAACCATTAATTGTCAGCCTACACCCCAGGTGCCCCCCTCTATATGATACCTAACCCTAACCCTAACCCTAACCCTAACCCTAACCCTAACCCTAACCCTAACCCTAACCCTAACCCTAACCCTAAACCCTAACCCTAACCCTAACCCTAACTCTAACCCTAACCCTAACCCTAACCCTAACCCTAACCCTAACCCTAACCCTAACCCTAACCCTAACCCTAACCCTAACCCTAACCCTAACCCTAACCCTAACCCTAACCCTAACCCTAACCCTAACCCTAACCCTAACCCTAACCCTAACCCTAACCCTAACCCTAACCCTAACCCTAACCCTAACCCTAACCCTAACCCTAACCCTAACCCTAACCCTAACCCTAACCCTAACCCTAACCCTAACCCTAACCCTAACCCTAACCCTAACCCTAACCCTAACCCTAACCCTAACCCTAACCCTAACCCTAACCCTAACCCTAACCCTAACCCTAACCCTAACCCTAACCCTAACCCTAACCCTAACCCTAACCCTAACCCTAACCCTAACCCTAACCCTAAACCCTAACCCTAACCCTAACCCTAACCCTAAACCCTAACCCTAACCCTAACCCTAACCCTAACCCTAACCCTAACCCTAACCCTAACCCTAACCCTAACCCTAACCCTAACCCTAACCCTAACCCTAACCCTAACCCTAACCCTAACCCTAACCCTAACCCTAACCCTAACCCTAACCCTAACCCTAACCCTAACCCTAACCCTAACCCTAACCCTAACCCTAACCCTAACCCTAACCCTAACCCTAACCCTAACCCTAACCCTAACCCTAACCCTAACCCTAACCCTAACCCTAACCCTAACCCTAACCCTAACCCTAACCCTAACCCTAACCCTAACCCTAACCCTAACCCTAACCCTAACCCTAACCCTAACCCTAACCCTAACCCTAACCCTAACCCTAACCCTAACCCTAACCCTAACCCTAACCCTAACCCTAACCCTAAACCCTAACCCTAACCCTAACCCTAACCCTAACCCTAACCCTAACCCTAACCCTAACCCTAACCCTAACCCTAACCCTAAACCCTAACCCTAACCCTAACCCTAACCCTAACCCTAACCCTAACCCTAACCCTAACCCTAACCCTAACCCTAACCCTAACCCTAACCCTAACCCTAACCCTAACCCTAACCCTAACCCTAACCCTAACCCTAACCCTAACCCTAACCCTAACCCTAACCCTAACCCTAACCCTAACCCTAACCCTAACCCTAACCCTAACCCTAACCCTAACCCTAACCCTAACCCTAACCCTAACCCTAACCCTAACCCTAACCCTAACCCTAACCCTAACCCTAACCCTAACCCTAACCCTAACCCTAACCCTAACCCTAACCCTAACCCTAACCCTAACCCTAACCCTAACCCTAACCCTAACCCTAACCCTAACCCTAACCCTAACCCTAACCCTAACCCTAACCCTAACCCTAACCCTAACCCTAACCCTAACCCTAACCCTAACCCTAACCCTAACCCTAACCCTAACCCTAACCCTAACCCTAACCCTAACCCTAACCCTAACCCTAACCCTAACCCTAACCCTAACCCTAACCCTAACCCTAACCCTAACCCTAACCCTAACCCTAACCCTAACCCTAACCCTAACCCTAACCCTAACCCTAACCCTAACCCTAACCCTAACCCTAACCCTAACCCTAACCCTAACCCTAACCCTAACCCTAACCCTAACCCTAACCCTAACCCTAACCCTAACCCTAACCCTAACCCTAACCCTAACCCTAACCCTAACCCTAACCCTAACCCTAACCCTAACCCTAACCCTAACTTATACAGTGTCAAATTATCCATCCTAAGAATGAAATGTTTATACCGGCACAGAAGTATCATCAAAAAGAAAGAAATAGTGTCGCCTTTTATTGTTATCGACACAAATATAAGTAACCGTAGACTTATACAGTGTCAAATTATCCATCAAAAGAATAAAATGTTTATACCGGCACAGAAGTATCATCAAAAAGAAAGAAATAGTGTCGCCTTTTATTGTTATCGACACAAATATAAGTAACCGTAGACTTATACAGTGTCAAATTATCCATCAAAAGAATAAAATGTTCATGCTGGCACACAAGTATCATCAAAAAGGATAGATATTGGCACCATGGCTAGATGCAGACAACAAAATACAGCAACCTGAAACATTCATTTCTTCACTTTTGTGTCTGAGAATCCATCTAAACTCATAAATATCATACAACATATGAAATATTGTCACTTTTAGTTGGTATTGACATAAATATCAGTAACCGTACACTTATAAATCTCTCAATTGTTGTCAAATTATGCATTCTTATAGTTGTCGACAAATGTTTTAGTAACCGTAGACTCCTAACCTGTGTAAAACTATCAATCCTCAGGTACCGAAAGGATAAAATGTTAATGCCGGTAAGTAATAACCAAGAAAATGGTCAATATTGGCACCCTATATTGCTGAATGCAACAAATATAGCACTTCAAAACATTTATTCTGTCACTTTAATGTCTGACAATCCATTTGAATGTATCAAATGGCCTCTATTACCTGGCCAGTACAAGAATATTAGGACAAAGATGAAATAGTGTCGCTTTTAATTGTTTCGCGACATAAATATTAGTAACCGTACACTTATAAATCTCTCAATTTGTGTCAAACCATTCATTCTGAGATTCAAATAATGATGCCGGACCAGAAAAATCAGGAAGAAGGGAAGATATTGGCACCTTTTGTTTATACCGACAACAAATTTTGTTATTTAAACTTGTTTTCATTCCCATTTAATGTCAAACAACCCACCAGGATGTATTTAAAAGTGCTCAATTATAAGGCCAGTACCAGAATATCATTCAAAAGAAGAAATATTGGCTCTTTTTATTCTTGTCGACAAAAGTTTTAGTATAACCGTAGACTTACGAAGCGCTTAATTTTTGACAAAATTTTCATCGCGAGGTACATAAAGAATAAAATTATTATGCCGGTAGAGAATATTCAAGGAAAAGGATAAATATTGGCCCAAGATATTGATGAATACAACAAATATAGCAGCTTGACACTTAAACTCCTTCATGAAAGGCTATCATTTCTTAACATTTAGGGAAAGTTGTACCACAGTTTCTGACACGTTTTCTTCGGCGACCTATAACTTTTGAATGCCCCGATACATTTTCAATATCAAGACATCAAAATGTGCGCAATTGAATTCCCTTTCCAAAACGCTAAACAGTTTAAAAATCGGACGGTCAACAACAGAGATACGATTTTTTCAAAGTTTGCCTATAAGCCTTAACAGATTATCTCCCCTGAATTTCAATATGCAAATTTTGGCATACCTTCTTCAGGAAATTGTTACAAAAAGACTACTATATATACAACTAAGTATGTATTACTGTAGGGGGACCCATGAATCCAAAACATATCGGCGCATGCGCACTTGAAAGGGTTAGGGTTAGAAAAAAAGATCCGGCTAACCCAAACCCTAACCCAGGTTAGGGTTAACCCTAATTTGGGTTAGGGTTAACCCTAACCCTCATATATTCATACGCCAGCCATATCACAACCATTAATTGTCAGCCTACACCCCAGGTGCCCCCCTCTATATGATACCTAACCCTAACCCTAACCCTAACCCTAACCCTAACCCTAACCCTAACCCTAACCCTAACCCTAACCCTAACCCTAACCCTAACCCTAACCCTAACCCTAACCCTAACCCTAACCCTAACCCTAACCCTAACCCTAACCCTAACCCTAACCCTAACCCTAACCCTAACCCTAACCCTAACCCTAACCCTAACCCTAACCCTAACCCTAACCCTAACCCTAACCCTAACCCTAACCCTAACCCTAACCCTAACCCTAACCCTAACCCTAACCCTAACCCTAACCCTAACCCTAACCCTAACCCTAACCCTAACCCTAACCCTAACCCTAACCCTAACCCTAACCCTAACCCATGAATCCAAAACATATCGGCGCATGCGCACTTGAAAGGGTTAGGGTTAGAAAAAAAGATCCGGCTAACCCAAACCCTAACCCAGGTTAGGGTTAACCCTAATTTGGGTTAGGGTTAACCCTAACCCTCATATATTCATACGCCAGCCATATCACAACCATTAATTGTCAGCCTACACCCCAGGTGCCCCCCTCTATATGATACCTAACCCTAACCCTAACCCTAACCCTAACCCTAACCCTAACCCTAACCCTAACCCTAACCCTAACCCTAACCCTAACCCTAACCCTAACCCTAACCCTAACCCTAACCCTAACCCTAACCCTAACCCTAACCCTAACCCTAACCCTAACCCTAACCCTAACCCTAACCCTAACCTAACCCTAACCCTAACCCTAACCCTAACCCTAACCCTAACCCTAACCCTAACCCTAACCCTAACCCTAACCCTAACCCTAACCCTAACCCTAACCCTAACCCTAACCCTAACCCTAACCCTAACCCTAACCCTAACCCTAACCCTAACCCTAACCCTAACCCTAACCCTAACCCTAACCCTAACCCTAACCCTAACCCTAACCCTAACCCTAACCCTAACCCTAACCCTAACCCTAACCCTAACCCTAACCCTAACCCTAACCCTAACCCTAACCCTAACCCTAACCCTAACCCTAACCCTAACCCTAACCCTAACCCTAACCCTAACCCTAACCCTAACCCTAACCCTAACCCTAACCCTAACCCTAACCCTAACCCTAACCCTAACCCTAACCCTAACCCTAACCCTAACCCTAACCCTAACCCTAACCCTAACCCTAACCCTAACCCTAACCCTAACCCTAACCCTAACCCTAACCCTAACCCTAACCCTAACCCTAACCCTAACCCTAACCCTAACCCTAACCCTAACCCTAACCCTAACCCTAACCCTAACCCTAACCCTAACCCTAACCCTAACCCTAACCCTAACCCTAACCCTAACCCTAACCCTAACCCTAACCCTAACCCTAACCCTAACCCTAACCCTAACCCTAACCCTAACCCTAACCCTAACCCTAACCCTAACCCTAACCCTAACCCTAACCCTAACCCTAACCCTAACCCTAACCCTAACCCTAACCCTAACCCTAACCCTAACCCTAACCCTAACCCTAACCCTAACCCTAACCCTAACCCTAACCCTAACCCTAACCCTAACCCTAACCCTAACCCTAACCCTAACCCTAACCCTAACCCTAACCCTAACCCTAACCCTAACCCTAACCCTAACCCTAACCCTAACCCTAACCCTAACCCTAACCCTAACCCTAACCCTAACCCTAACCCTAACCCTAACCCTAACCCTAACCCTAACCCTAACCCTAACCCTAACCCTAACCCTAACCCTAACCCTAACCCTAACCCTAACCCTAACCCTAACCCTAACCCTAACCCTAACCCTAACCCTAACCCTAACCCTAACCCTAACCCTAACCCTAACCCTAACCCTAACCCTAACCCTAACCCTAACCCTAACCCTAACCCTAACCCTAACCCTAACCCTAACCCTAACCCTAACCCTAACCCTAACCCTAACCCTAACCCTAACCCTAACCCTAACCCTAACCCTAACCCTAACCCTAACCCTAACCCTAACCCTAACCCTAACCCTAACCCTAACCCTAACCCTAACCCTAACCCTAACCCTAACCCTAACCCTAACCCTAACCCTAACCCTAACCCTAACCCTAACCCTAACCCTAACCCTAACCCTAACCCTAACCCTAACCCTAACCCTAACCCTAACCCTAACCCTAACCCTAACCCTAACCCTAACCCTAACCCTAACCCTAACCCTAACCCTAACCCTAACCCTAACCCTAACCCTAACCCTAACCCTAACCCTAACCCTAACCCTAACCCTAACCCTAACCCTAACCCTAACCCTAACCCTAACCCTAACCCTAACCCTAACCCTAACCCTAACCCTAACCCTAACCCTAACCCTAACCCTAACCCTAACCCTAACCCTAACCCTAACCCTAACCCTAACCCTAACCCTAACCCTAACCCTAACCCTAACCCTAACCCTAACCCTAACCCTAACCCTAACCCTAACCCTAACCCTAACCCTAACCCTAACCCTAACCCTAACCCTAACCCTAACCCTAACCCTAACCCTAACCCTAACCCTAACCCTAACCCTAACCCTAACCCTAACCCTAACCCTAACCCTAACCCTAACCCTAACCCTAACCCTAACCCTAACCCTAACCCTAACCCTAACCCTAACCCTAACCCTAACCCTAACCCTAACCCTAACCCTAACCCTAACCCTAACCCTAACCCTAACCCTAACCCTAACCCTAACCCTAACCCTAACCCTAACCCTAACCCTAACCCTAACCCTAACCCTAACCCTAACCCTAACCCTAACCCTAACCCTAACCCTAACCCTAACCCTAACCCTAACCCTAACCCTAACCCTAACCCTAACCCTAACCCTAACCCTAACCCTAACCCTAACCCTAACCCTAACCCTAACCCTAACCCTAACCCTAACCCTAACCCTAACCCTAACCCTAACCCTAACCCTAACCCTAACCCTAACCCTAACCCTAACCCTAACCCTAACCCTAACCCTAACCCTAACCCTAACCCTAACCCTAACCCTAACCCTAACCCTAACCCTAACCCAAACCCTGACCCTAACCCTGACCCAAACCCAAACCCAAACCCTAACCCTCTCAATGATAACTTGCATACAGACTTTGAACGTTAATAACTTTGGCATTTCTCAACCGATTTGAAAGATCTTTGGCGTTTTGGAAAGCCCAGACAGGCTGCTATTTGATCAGTTTATTGTTTTGTCGTTCATATTAAAGCCTTTCTTTTCCTATCAACCTGTAACATTGCAATATGGTCATTTTCTGAGGCTCGTATCTTTGCCATTTCTCAAGCAATCGGAAAAACATATAAGTAAATAAGACTCGTTTTTTCAAGTTCTTTCAGGATAACCTCAGGTCGGAGACTTCATTCCTGTAAACAAAAAGTTGGGTTCAAAAATCTGCCAAATTCTTTGAAAGATTTGCAATTTTTTCACAAGAACAACGAAATCTCCGTCATTTTACTACCTTAAAGCTGGAACTTTTTGGTATACATAAGCTGACAAAATGCGCCAGCTATTGGTGTATATAAGACGTGTATATCTAGCGGGGTTATTGCGTATCAACATGAAACGTGTTTGAACAAAATCGATGAAAGACGAAATACGCCGGCTATTTCACACGGTCCAAAAGCGTTTTTCATGGTTTCTCATTCTCAGAATTAGGTGTGTGAAATTTAAAGTGTGTGGTCCACTTGCAAAGAGGAAATCAATATAGTTAAAAAAAAAAAAAAAAAAAAAAAAAAAATAAACAAATAAAAATTTTAACTATAATTAAACTCTAACACTACAGCATTTATCAAAACAGTTAAAAAAAAAGAAAAAAAAAAAAAAAAAAAAAAAAAAAAAAATAATAAATATAATTTTACTCAAACAGTCCAGCATGAGGCATAAAAGTACTCATTTATCAGAGCAGTACTTAAATATCATATAAAAGGAGAAATATTGGCACTTTCTATATCTGTCGACAAAGTTTTTAGTCTCCATACACTGAAAACTATAAACCAAAAAGAATAAAATATGATGCCGGTATGGAATAACCATGAAAAAAGGTCAATGTTGACACCCTATATTGATGAGTACAACACATATTGCAATTTGAAACTTAAAATCCTTCACTCTAATGTCTAACAATCAGTCTTGAGGTACAAAAAGTACTCAATTACCCAGCCGGTACAAGAATATCAATAAAAAGAAAGAAATAGTGTCGCCTTTTATTGTTATCGACACAAATAAAAGTAACCGTAGACTTATACAGTGTCAAATTATCCATCCTAAGAATGAAATGTTTATACCGGCACAGAAGTATCATCAAAAAGAAAGAAATAGTGTCGCCTTTTATTGTTATCGACACAAATAAAAGTAACCGTAGACTTATACAGTGTCAAATTATCCATCCTAAGAATGAAATGTTTATACCGGCACAGAAGTATCATCAAAAAGAAAGAAATAGTGTCGCCTTTTATTGTTATCGACACAAATATAAGTAACCGTAGACTTATACAGTGTCAAATTATCCATCAAAAGAATAAAATGTTTATACCGGCACAGAAGTATCATCAAAAAGAAAGAAATAGTGTCGCCTTTTATTGTTATCGACACAAATATAAGTAACCGTAGACTTATACAGTGTCAAATTATCCATCAAAAGAATAAAATGTTCATGCTGGCACACAAGTATCATCAAAAAGGATAGATATTGGCACCATGTATAGATGCAGACAACAAAATACAGCAACCTGAAACATTCATTTCTTCACTTTTGTGTCTGAGAATCCATCTAAACTCATAAATATCATACAACATATGAAATATTGTCACTTTTAGTTGGTATTGACATAAATATCAGTAACCGTACACTTATAAATCTCTCAATTGTTGTCAAAGTATGCATTCTTATAGTTGTCGACAAATGTTTTAGTAACCGTAGACTCCTAACCTGTGTAAAACTATCAATCCTCAGGTACTGAAAGGATAAAATGTTAATGCCGGTAAGTAATAACCAAGAAAATGGTCAATATTGGCACCCTATATTGCTGAATGCAACAAATATAGCACTTCAAAACATTTATTCTTTCACTTTAATGTCTGACAATCCATTTGAATGTATCAAATGGCCTCTATTACCTGGCCAGTACAAGAATATTAGGACAAAGATGAAATAGTGTCGCTTTTAATTGTTTCGCGACATAAATATTAGTAACCGTACACTTATACTTATAAATCTCTCAATTTGTGTCAAACCATTCATTCTGAGATTCAAATAATGATGCCGGACCAGAAAAATCAGGAAGAAGGGAAGATATTGGCACCTTTTGTTTATACCGACAACAAATTTTGTTATTTAAACTTGTTTTCATTCCCATTTAATGTCAAACAACCCATCAGGATGTATTTAAAAGTGCTCAATTATAAGGCCAGTACCAGAATATCATTCAAAAGAAGAAATATTGGCTCTTTTTATTCTTGTCGACAAAAGTTTTAGTATAACCGTAGACTTACGAAGCGCTTAATTTTTGACAAAATTTTCATCGCGAGGTACATAAAGAATAAAATTATTATGCCGGTAGAGAATATTCAAGGAAAAGGGTAAATATTGGCCCAAGATATTGATGAATACAACAAATATAGCAGCTTGACACTTAAACTCCTTCATGAAAGGCTATCATTTCTTAACATTTAGGGAAAGTTGTACCACAGTTTCTGACACGTTTTCTTCGGCGACCTATAACTTTTGAATGCCCCGATACATTTTCAATATCAAGACATCAAAATGTGCGCAATTGAATTCCCTTTCCAAAACGCTAAACAGTTTAAAAATCGGACGGTCAACAACAGAGATACGATTTTTTCAAAGTTTGCCTATAAGCCTTAACAGATTATCTCCCCTGAATTTCAATATGCAAATTTTGGCATACCTTCTTCAGGAAATTGTTACAAAAAGACTACTATATATACAACTAAGTATGTATTACTGTAGGGGGACCCATGAATCCAAAACATATCGGCGCATGCGCACTTGAAAGGGTTAGGGTTAGAAAAAAAGATCCGGCTAACCCAAACCCTAACCCAGGTTAGGGTTAACCCTAATTTGGGTTAGGGTTAACCCTAACCCTCATATATTCATACGCCAGCCATATCACAACCATTAATTGTCAGCCTACACCCCAGGTGCCCCCCTCTATATGATACCTAACCCTAACCCTAACCCTAACCCTAACCCTAACCCTAACCCTAACCCTAACCCTAACCCTAACCCTAACCCTAACCCTAACCCTAACCCTAACCTAACCCTAACCCTAACCCTAACCCTAACCCTAACCCTAACCCTAACCCTAACCCTAACCCTAAACCCTAACCCTAACCCTAACCCTAACCCTAACCCTAACCCTAACCCTAACCCTAACCCTAACCCTAACCCTAACCCTAACCCTAACCCTAACCCTAACCCTAACCCTAACCCTAACCCTAACCCTAACCCTAACCCTAACCCTAACCCTAACCCTAACCCTAACCCTAACCCTAACCCTAACCCTAACCCTAACCCTAACCCTAACCCTAACCCTAACCCTAACCCTAACCCTAACCCTAACCCTAACCCTAACCCTAACCCTAACCCTAACCCTAACCCTAACCCTAACCCTAACCCTAACCCTAACCCTAACCCTAACCCTAACCCTAACCCTAACCCTAACCCTAACCCTAACCCTAACCCTAACCCTAACCCTAACCCTAACCCTAACCCTAACCCTAACCCTAACCCTAACCCTAACCCTAACCCTAACCCTAACCCTAACCCTAACCCTAACCCTAACCCTAACCCTAACCCTAACCCTAACCCTAACCCTAACCCTAACCCTAACCCTAACCTAACCCTAACCCTAACCCTAACCCTAACCCTAACCCTAACCCTAACCCTAACCCTAACCCTAACCCTAACCCTAACCCTAACCCTAACCCTAACCCTAACCCTAACCCTAACCTAACCTAACCCTAACCCTAACCCTAACCCTAACCCTAACCCTAACCCTAACCCTAACCCTAACCCTAACCCTAACCTAACCCTAACCCTAACCCTAACCCTAACCTAACCCTAACCCTAACCCTAACCCTAACCCTAACCTAACCCTAACCCTAACCCTAACCCTAACCCTAACCCTAACCCTAACCCTAACCCTAACCCTAACCCTAACCCTAACCCTAACCCTAACCCTAACCCTAACCCTAACCTAACCCTAACCCTAACCCTAACCCTAACCCTAACCCTAACCCTAACCCTAACCCTAACCCTAACCCTAACCCTAACCCTAACCCTAACCCTAACCCTAACCCTAACCCTAACCCTAACCCTAACCCTAACCCTAACCCTAACCCTAACCCTAACCCTAAGCTGGAACTTTTTGGTATACATAAGCTGACAAAATGCGCCAGCTATTGGTGTATATAAGACGTGTATATCTAGCGGGGTTATTGCGTATCAACATGAAACGTGTTTGAACAAAATCGATGAAAGACGAAATACGCCGGCTATTTCACACGGTCCAAAAGCGTTTTTCATGGTTTCTCATTCTCAGAATTAGGTGTGTGAAATTTAAAGTGTGTGGCCCACTTGCAAAGAGGAAATCAATATAGTTAAAAAAAAAAAAAAAAAAAAAAAAAATAAACAAATAAAAATTTTAACTATAATTTAACTCTAACACTACAGCATTTATCAAAACAGTTAAAAAAAAAAAAAAAAAAAAAAAAAAAAAAAAAATAATAAATATAATTTAACTCAAACAGTCCAGCATGAGGCATAAAAGTACTCATTTATCAGAGCAGTACTTAAATATCATATAAAAGGAGAAATATTGGCACTTTCTATATCTGTCGACAAAGTTTTTAGTCTCCATACACTGAAAACTATAAACCAAAAAGAATAAAATATGATGCCGGTATGGAATAACCATGAAAAAAGGTCAATGTTGACACCCTATATTGATGAGTACAACACATATTGCAATTTGAAACTTAAAATCCTTCACTCTAATGTCTAACAATCAGTCTTGAGGTACAAAAAGTACTCAATTACCAAGCCGGTACAAGAATATCAATAAAAAGAAAGAAATATTGTCGCCTTTTATTGTTATCGACACAAATAAAAGTAACCGTAGACTTATACAGTGTCAAATTATCCATCCTAAGAATGAAATGTTTATACCGGCACAGAAGTATCATCAAAAAGAAAGAAATAGTGTCGCCTTTTATTGTTATCGACACAAATAAAAGTAACCGTAGACTTATACAGTGTCAAATTATCCATCCTAAGAATGAAATGTTTATACCGGCACAGAAGTATCATCAAAAAGAAAGAAATAGTGTCGCCTTTTATTGTTATCGACACAAATATAAGTAACCGTAGACTTATACAGTGTCAAATTATCCATCAAAAGAATAAAATGTTTATACCGGCACAGAAGTATCATCAAAAAGAAAGAAATAGTGTCGCCTTTTATTGTTATCGACACAAATATAAGTAACCGTAGACTTATACAGTGTCAAATTATCCATCAAAAGAATAAAATGTTCATGCTGGCACACAAGTATCATCAAAAAGGATAGATATTGGCACCATGTATAGATGCAGACAACAAAATACAGCAACCTGAAACATTCATTTCTTCACTTTTGTGTCTGAGAATCCATCTAAACTCATAAATATCATACAACATATGAAATATTGTCACTTTTAGTTGGTATTGACATAAATATCAGTAACCGTACACTTATAAATCTCTCAATTGTTGTCAAATTATGCATTCTTATAGTTGTCGACAAATGTTTTAGTAACCGTAGACTCCTAACCTGTGTAAAACTATCAATCCTCAGGTACCGAAAGGATAAAATGTTAATGCCGGTAAGTAATAACCAAGAAAATGGTCAATATTGGCACCCTATATTGCTGAATGCAACAAATATAGCACTTCAAAACATTTATTCTGTCACTTTAATGTCTGACAATCCATTTGAATGTATCAAATGGCCTCTATTACCTGGCCAGTACAAGAATATTAGGACAAAGATGAAATAGTGTCGCTTTTAATTGTTTCGCGACATAAATATTAGTAACCGTACACTTATAAATCTCTCAATTTGTGTCAAACCATTCATTCTGAGATTCAAATAATGATGCCGGACCAGAAAAATCAGGAAGAAGGGAAGATATTGGCACCTTTTGTTTATACCGACAACAAATTTTGTTATTTAAACTTGTTTTCATTCCCATTTAATGTCAAACAACCCATCAGGATGTATTTAAAAGTGCTCAATTATAAGGGCTCTTTTTATTCTTGTCGACAAAAGTTTTAGTATAACCGTAGACTTACGAAGCGCTTAATTTTTGACAAAATTTTCATCGCGAGGTACATAAAGAATAAAATTATTATGCCGGTGGAGAATATTCAAGGAAAAGGGTAAATATTGGCCCAAGATATTGATGAATACAACAAATATAGCAGCTTGACACTTAAACTCCTTCATGAAAGGCTATCATTTCTTAACATTTATGGAAAGTTGTACCACAGTTTCTGACACGTTTTCTTCGGCGACCTATAACTTTTGAATGCCCCGATACATTTTCAATATCAAGACATCAAAATGTGCGCAATTGAATTCCCTTTCCAAAACGCTAAACAGTTTAAAAATCGGACGGTCAACAACAGAGATACGATTTTTTCAAAGTTTGCCTATAAGCCTTAACAGATTATCTCCCCTGAATTTCAATATGCAAATTTTGGCATACCTTCTTCAGGAAATTGTTACAAAAAGACTACTATATATACAACTAAGTATGTATTACTGTAGGGGGACCCATGAATCCAAAACATATCGGCGCATGCGCACTTGAAAGGGTTAGGGTTAGAAAAAAAGATCCGGCTAACCCAAACCCTAACCCAGGTTAGGGTTAACCCTAACCCTCATATATTCATACGCCAGCCATATCACAACCATTAATTGTCAGCCTACACCCCAGGTGCCCCCCTCTATATGATACCTAACCCTGACTCTAACCCTAACCCTAACACTAACCCTAACCCTGACCCTAACCCTGACCCTAACCCTAACACTAACCCTTACCCTAACCCTAACCCTAACCCAAACCCTGACCCTAACCCTGACCCAAACCCAAACCCAAACCCTAACCCTCTCAATGATAACTTGCATACAGACTTTGAACGTTAATAACTTTGGCATTTCTCAACCGATTTGAAAGATCTTTGGCGTTTTGGAAAGCCCAGACAGGCTGCTATTTGATCAGTTTATTGTTTTGTCGTTCATATTAAAGCCTTTCTTTTCCTATCAACCTGTAACATTGCAATATGGTCATTTTCTGAGGCTCGTATCTTTGCCATTTCTCAAGCAATCGGAAAAACATATAAGTAAATAAGACTCGTTTTTTCAAGTTCTTTCAGGATAACCTCAGGTCGGAGACTTCATTCCTGTAAACAAAAAGTTGAGTTCAAAAATCTGCCAAATTCTTTGAAAGATTTGCAATTTTTTCACAAGAACAACGAAATCTCCGTCATTTTACTACCTTAAAGCTGGAACTTTTTGGTATACATAAGCTGACAAAATGCGCCAGCTATTGGTGTATATAAGACGTGTATATCTAGCGGGGTTATTGCGTATCAACATGAAACGTGTTTGAACAAAATCGATGAAAGACGAAATACGCCGGCTATTTCACACGGTCCAAAAGCGTTTTTCATGGTTTCTCATTCTCAGAATTAGGTGTGTGAAATTTAAAGTGTGTGGCCCACTTGCAAAGAGGAAATCAATATAGTTAAAAAAAAAAAAAAAAAAAAAAAAAATAAACAAATAAAAATTTTAACTATAATTTAACTCTAACACTACAGCATTTATCAAAACAGTTAAAAAAAAAAAAAAAAAAAAAAAAAAAAAAAAAATAATAAATATAATTTAACTCAAACAGTCCAGCATGAGGCATAAAAGTACTCATTTATCAGAGCAGTACTTAAATATCATATAAAAGGAGAAATATTGGCACTTTCTATATCTGTCGACAAAGTTTTTAGTCTCCATACACTGAAAACTATAAACCAAAAAGAATAAAATATGATGCCGGTATGGAATAACCATGAAAAAAGGTCAATGTTGACACCCTATATTGATGAGTACAACACATATTGCAATTTGAAACTTAAAATCCTTCACTCTAATGTCTAACAATCAGTCTTGAGGTACAAAAAGTACTCAATTACCAAGCCGGTACAAGAATATCAATAAAAAGAAAGAAATATTGTCGCCTTTTATTGTTATCGACACAAATAAAAGTAACCGTAGACTTATACAGTGTCAAATTATCCATCCTAAGAATGAAATGTTTATACCGGCACAGAAGTATCATCAAAAAGAAAGAAATAGTGTCGCCTTTTATTGTTATCGACACAAATAAAAGTAACCGTAGACTTATACAGTGTCAAATTATCCATCCTAAGAATGAAATGTTTATACCGGCACAGAAGTATCATCAAAAAGAAAGAAATAGTGTCGCCTTTTATTGTTATCGACACAAATATAAGTAACCGTAGACTTATACAGTGTCAAATTATCCATCAAAAGAATAAAATGTTTATACCGGCACAGAAGTATCATCAAAAAGAAAGAAATAGTGTCGCCTTTTATTGTTATCGACACAAATATAAGTAACCGTAGACTTATACAGTGTCAAATTATCCATCAAAAGAATAAAATGTTCATGCTGGCACACAAGTATCATCAAAAAGGATAGATATTGGCACCATGTATAGATGCAGACAACAAAATACAGCAACCTGAAACATTCATTTCTTCACTTTTGTGTCTGAGAATCCATCTAAACTCATAAATATCATACAACATATGAAATATTGTCACTTTTAGTTGGTATTGACATAAATATCAGTAACCGTACACTTATAAATCTCTCAATTGTTGTCAAATTATGCATTCTTATAGTTGTCGACAAATGTTTTAGTAACCGTAGACTCCTAACCTGTGTAAAACTATCAATCCTCAGGTACCGAAAGGATAAAATGTTAATGCCGGTAAGTAATAACCAAGAAAATGGTCAATATTGGCACCCTATATTGCTGAATGCAACAAATATAGCACTTCAAAACATTTATTCTGTCACTTTAATGTCTGACAATCCATTTGAATGTATCAAATGGCCTCTATTACCTGGCCAGTACAAGAATATTAGGACAAAGATGAAATAGTGTCGCTTTTAATTGTTTCGCGACATAAATATTAGTAACCGTACACTTATAAATCTCTCAATTTGTGTCAAACCATTCATTCTGAGATTCAAATAATGATGCCGGACCAGAAAAATCAGGAAGAAGGGAAGATATTGGCACCTTTTGTTTATACCGACAACAAATTTTGTTATTTAAACTTGTTTTCATTCCCATTTAATGTCAAACAACCCATCAGGATGTATTTAAAAGTGCTCAATTATAAGGCCAGTACCAGAATATCATTCAAAAGAAGAAATATTGGCTCTTTTTATTCTTGTCGACAAAAGTTTTAGTATAACCGTAGACTTACGAAGCGCTTAATTTTTGACAAAATTTTCATCGCGAGGTACATAAAGAATAAAATTATTATGCCGGTGGAGAATATTCAAGGAAAAGGGTAAATATTGGCCCAAGATATTGATGAATACAACAAATATAGCAGCTTGACACTTAAACTCCTTCATGAAAGGCTATCATTTCTTAACATTTATGGAAAGTTGTACCACAGTTTCTGACACGTTTTCTTCGGCGACCTATAACTTTTGAATGCCCCGATACATTTTCAATATCAAGACATCAAAATGTGCGCAATTGAATTCCCTTTCCAAAACGCTAAACAGTTTAAAAATCGGACGGTCAACAACAGAGATACGATTTTTTCAAAGTTTGCCTATAAGCCTTAACAGATTATCTCCCCTGAATTTCAATATGCAAATTTTGGCATACCTTCTTCAGGAAATTGTTACAAAAAGACTACTATATATACAACTAAGTATGTATTACTGTAGGGGGACCCATGAATCCAAAACATATCGGCGCATGCGCACTTGAAAGGGTTAGGGTTAGAAAAAAAGATCCGGCTAACCCAAACCCTAACCCAGGTTAGGGTTAACCCTAACCCTCATATATTCATACGCCAGCCATATCACAACCATTAATTGTCAGCCTACACCCCAGGTGCCCCCCTCTATATGATACCTAACCCTAACCCTAACCCTAACCCTAACCCTAACCCTAACCCTAACCCTAACCCTAAACCCTAACCCTAACCCTAACCCTAACCCTAACCCCTAACCCTAACCCTAACCCTAACCCTAAACCCTAACCCTAACCCTAACCCTAACCCTAACCCTAACCCTAACCCTAACCTAACCCTAACCCTAACCCTAACCCTAACCCTAACCCTAACCCTAACCCTAACCCTAACCCTAACCCTAACCCTAACCCTAACCCTAACCCTAACCCTAACCCTAACCCTAACCCTAACCTAACCCTAACCCTAACCCTAAACCCTAACCCTAACCCTAACCCTAACCCTAACCCTAACCCTAACCCTAACCCTAACCCTAACCCTAACCCTAACCCTAACCCTAACCCTAACCCTAACCTAACCCTAACCCTAACCCTAACCCTAACCCTAACCCTAACCCTAACCCTAACCCTAACCCTAACCCTAACCCTAACCCTAACCCTAACCCTAACCCTAACCCTAACCCTAACCCTAACCCTAACCCTAACCCTAACCCTAACCCTAACCCTAACCCTAACCCTAACCCTAACCCTAACCCTAACCCTAACCCTAACCCTAACCCTAACCCTAAACCCTAACCCTAACCCTAACCCTAACCCTAACCCTAACCCTAACCCTAACCTAACCCTAACCCTAACCCTAACCCTAACCCTAACCCTAACCCTAACCCTAACCCTAACCCTAACCCTAACCCTAACCCTAACCCTAACCCTAACCCTAACCTAACCCTAACCCTAACCCTAACCCTAACCCTAACCCTAACCCTAACCCTAACCCTAACCCTAACCCTAACCCTAACCCTAACCCTAACCCTAACCCTAACCCTAACCCTAACCCCTAACCCTAACCCTAACCCTAACCCTAACCCTAACCCTAACCCTAACCCTAACCCTAACCCTAACCCTAACCCTAACCCTAACCCTAACCCTAACCCTAACCCTAACCCTAACCCTAACCCTAACCCTAACCCTAACCCTAACCCTAACCCTAACCCTAACCCTAACCCTAACCCTAACCCTAACCCTAACCCTAACCCTAACCTAACCCTAACCCTAACCCTAACCCTAACCCTAACCCTAACCCTAACCCTAACCCTAACCCTAACCCTAACCCTAACCCTAACCCTAACCCTTCCGACTATATTCAGATAGTACACCTTAAATCTTTTTATAACTTTTTCAAATCAACTTGGATTTTCATCAAACTATACAGCTATCTTGGTAACATATTGATCTTACTGAATCAAAGGTCATTATGTAGTTTGGTGTATTGCGGTCAAATTTAATGAAGGTCAAAAAAGCTAGGATTTGCAATTTTGGACAAAATTCAGCATTTCAGATAGTACACTCACCTTAATTTTTTTTATAACTTTTTCAAATCAACTTGGATTTTCATCAAACTATGCAGCTATATTAGTAATATATTGATCTTACTCAATCACAGGTCATTATGTAGTTTGGTGTGTTGCTTACAAATTTCTAGGTAAAAAAAGATTGAATTTGCAGTTCGGACTATATTCAGATACCTAACCCTAATTTTTTTTATAACTTTTTCAAATCAACTAGGATTTTCATCAAACTATACAGCTATCTTAGTAATATATTGATCTTACTAAATCATAGGTCATTATGTAGTTTGGTGTATTGCTGTCAAATTTAAGGATTAAATTAATCTAGGTCCAAAAAGCTTGAATTTGCAGTTCCGACTATATTCAGATAGTACACCTTAAATCTTTTTATAACTTTTTGAAATCAACTTGGATTTTCATCAAACTATACAGCTATCTTGGTAACATATTGATCTTACTGAATCAAAGGTCATTATGTAGTTTGGTGTATTGCGGTCAAATTTAATGAAGGTCAAAAAAGCTAGGATTTGCAATTTTGGACAAAATTCAGCATTTCAGATAGTACACTCACCTTAATTTTTTTTATAACTTTTTCAAATCAACTTGCATTTTCATCAAACTATGCAGCTATATTAGTAATATATTGATCTTACTCAATCACAGGTCATTATGTAGTTTGGTGTGTTGCTTACAAATTTCTAGGTAAAAAAAGATTGAATTTGCAGTTCGGACTATATTCAGATACCTAACCCTAATTTTTTTTATAACTTTTTCAAATCAACTAGGATTTTCATCAAACTATACAGCTATCTTAGTAATATATTGATCTTACTAAATCATAGGTCATTATGTAGTTTGGTGTATTGCTGTCAAATTTAAGGATTAAATTAATCTAGGTCCAAAAAGCTTGAATTTGCAGTTCCGACTATATTCAGATAGTACACCTTAAATCTTTTTATAACTTTTTGAAATCAACTTGGATTTTCATCAAACTATACAGCTATCTTGGTAACATATTGATCTTACTGAATCAAAGGTCATTATGTAGTTTGGTGTATTGCGGTCAAATTTAATGAAGGTCAAAAAAGCTAGGATTTGCAATTTTGGACAAAATTCAGCATTTCAGATAGTACACTCACCTTAATTTTTTTTATAACTTTTTCAAATCAACTTGGATTTTCATCAAACTATGCAGCTATATTAGTAATATATTGATCTTACTCAATCACAGGTCATTATGTAGTTTGGTGTGTTGCTTACAAATTTCTAGGTAAAAAAAGATTGAATTTGCAGTTCGGACTATATTCAGATACCTAACCCTAATTTTTTTTATAACTTTTTCAAATCAACTAGGATTTTCATCAAACTATACAGCTATCTTAGTAATATATTGATCTTACTAAATCATAGGTCATTATGTAGTTTGGTGTATTGCTGTCAAATTTAAGGATTAAATTAATCTAGGTCCAAAAAGCTTGAATTTGCAGTTCCGACTATATTCAGATAGTACACCTTAAATCTTTTTATAACTTTTTCAAATCAACTTGGATTTTCATCAAACTATACAGCTATCTTGGTAACATATTGATCTTACTGAATCAAAGGTCATTATGTAGTTTGGTGTATTGCGGTCAAATTTAATGAAGGTCAAAAAAGCTAGGATTTGCAATTTTGGACAAAATTCAGCATTTCAGATAGTACACTCACCTTAATTTTTTTTATAACTTTTTCAAATCAACTTGGATTTTCATCAAACTATGCAGCTATATTAGTAATATATTGATCTTACTCAATCACAGGTCATTATGTAGTTTGGTGTGTTGCTTACAAATTTCTAGGTAAAAAAAGATTGAATTTGCAGTTCGGACTATATTCAGATACCTAACCCTAATTTTTTTTATAACTTTTTCAAATCAACTAGGATTTTCATCAAACTATACAGCTATCTTAGTAATATATTGATCTTACTAAATCATAGGTCATTATGTAGTTTGGTGTATTGCTGTCAAATTTAAGGATTAAATTAATCTAGGTCCAAAAAGCTTGAATTTGCAGTTCCGACTATATTCAGATAGTACACCTTAAATCTTTTTATAACTTTTTCAAATCAACTTGGATTTTCATCAAACTATACAGCTATCTTGGTAACATATTGATCTTACTGAATCAAAGGTCATTATGTAGTTTGGTGTATTGCGGTCAAATTTAATGAAGGTCAAAAAAGCTAGGATTTGCAATTTTGGACAAAATTCAGCATTTCAGATAGTACACTCACCTTAATTTTTTTTATAACTTTTTCAAATCAACTTGGATTTTCATCAAACTATGCAGCTATATTAGTAATATATTGATCTTACTCAATCACAGGTCATTATGTAGTTTGGTGTGTTGCTTACAAATTTCTAGGTAAAAAAAGATTGAATTTGCAGTTCGGACTATATTCAGATACCTAACCCTAATTTTTTTTATAACTTTTTCAAATCAACTAGGATTTTCATCAAACTATACAGCTATCTTAGTAATATATTGATCTTACTAAATCATAGGTCATTATGTAGTTTGGTGTATTGCTGTCAAATTTAAGGATTAAATTAATCTAGGTCCAAAAAGCTTGAATTTGCAGTTCCGACTATATTCAGATAGTACACCTTAAATCTTTTTATAACTTTTTCAAATCAACTTGGATTTTCATCAAACTATACAGCTATCTTGGTAACATATTGATCTTACTGAATCAAAGGTCATTATGTAGTTTGGTGTATTGCGGTCAAATTTAATGAAGGTCAAAAAAGCTAGGATTTGCAATTTTGGACAAAATTCAGCATTTCAGATAGTACACTCACCTTAATTTTTTTTATAACTTTTTCAAATCAACTTGGATTTTCATCAAACTATGCAGCTATATTAGTAATATATTGATCTTACTCAATCACAGGTCATTATGTAGTTTGGTGTGTTGCTTACAAATTTCTAGGTAAAAAAAGATTGAATTTGCAGTTCGGACTATATTCAGATACCTAACCCTAATTTTTTTTATAACTTTTTCAAATCAACTAGGATTTTCATCAAACTATACAGCTATCTTAGTAATATATTGATCTTACTAAATCATAGGTCATTATGTAGTTTGGTGTATTGCTGTCAAATTTAAGGATTAAATTAATCTAGGTCCAAAAAGCTTGAATTTGCAGTTCCGACTATATTCAGATAGTACACCTTAAATCTTTTTATAACTTTTTGAAATCAACTTGGATTTTCATCAAACTATACAGCTATCTTGGTAACATATTGATCTTACTGAATCAAAGGTCATTATGTAGTTTGGTGTATTGCGGTCAAATTTAATGAAGGTCAAAAAAGCTAGGATTTGCAATTTTGGACAAAATTCAGCATTTCAGATAGTACACTCACCTTAATTTTTTTTATAACTTTTTCAAATCAACTTGGATTTTCATCAAACTATGCAGCTATATTAGTAATATATTGATCTTACTCAATCACAGGTCATTATGTAGTTTGGTGTGTTGCTTACAAATTTCTAGGTAAAAAAAGATTGAATTTGCAGTTCGGACTATATTCAGATACCTAACCCTAATTTTTTTTATAACTTTTTCAAATCAACTAGGATTTTCATCAAACTATACAGCTATCTTAGTAATATATTGATCTTACTAAATCATAGGTCATTATGTAGTTTGGTGTATTGCTGTCAAATTTAAGGATTAAATTAATCTAGGTCCAAAAAGCTTGAATTTGCAGTTCCGACTATATTCAGATAGTACACCTTAAATCTTTTTATAACTTTTTGAAATCAACTTGGATTTTCATCAAACTATACAGCTATCTTGGTAACATATTGATCTTACTGAATCAAAGGTCATTATGTAGTTTGGTGTATTGCGGTCAAATTTAATGAAGGTCAAAAAAGCTAGGATTTGCAATTTTGGACAAAATTCAGCATTTCAGATAGTACACTCACCTTAATTTTTTTTATAACTTTTTCAAATCAACTTGCATTTTCATCAAACTATGCAGCTATATTAGTAATATATTGATCTTACTCAATCACAGGTCATTATGTAGTTTGGTGTGTTGCTTACAAATTTCTAGGTAAAAAAAGATTGAATTTGCAGTTCGGACTATATTCAGATACCTAACCCTAATTTTTTTTATAACTTTTTCAAATCAACTAGGATTTTCATCAAACTATACAGCTATCTTAGTAATATATTGATCTTACTAAATCATAGGTCATTATGTAGTTTGGTGTATTGCTGTCAAATTTAAGGATTAAATTAATCTAGGTCCAAAAAGCTTGAATTTGCAGTTCCGACTATATTCAGATAGTACACCTTAAATCTTTTTATAACTTTTTGAAATCAACTTGGATTTTCATCAAACTATACAGCTATCTTGGTAACATATTGATCTTACTGAATCAAAGGTCATTATGTAGTTTGGTGTATTGCGGTCAAATTTAATGAAGGTCAAAAAAGCTAGGATTTGCAATTTTGGACAAAATTCAGCATTTCAGATAGTACACTCACCTTAATTTTTTTTATAACTTTTTCAAATCAACTTGGATTTTCATCAAACTATGCAGCTATATTAGTAATATATTGATCTTACTCAATCACAGGTCATTATGTAGTTTGGTGTGTTGCTTACAAATTTCTAGGTAAAAAAAGATTGAATTTGCAGTTCGGACTATATTCAGATACCTAACCCTAATTTTTTTTATAACTTTTTCAAATCAACTAGGATTTTCATCAAACTATACAGCTATCTTAGTAATATATTGATCTTACTAAATCATAGGTCATTATGTAGTTTGGTGTATTGCTGTCAAATTTAAGGATTAAATTAATCTAGGTCCAAAAAGCTTGAATTTGCAGTTCCGACTATATTCAGATAGTACACCTTAAATCTTTTTATAACTTTTTCAAATCAACTTGGATTTTCATCAAACTATACAGCTATCTTGGTAACATATTGATCTTACTGAATCAAAGGTCATTATGTAGTTTGGTGTATTGCGGTCAAATTTAATGAAGGTCAAAAAAGCTAGGATTTGCAATTTTGGACAAAATTCAGCATTTCAGATAGTACACTCACCTTAATTTTTTTTATAACTTTTTCAAATCAACTTGGATTTTCATCAAACTATGCAGCTATATTAGTAATATATTGATCTTACTCAATCACAGGTCATTATGTAGTTTGGTGTGTTGCTTACAAATTTCTAGGTAAAAAAAGATTGAATTTGCAGTTCGGACTATATTCAGATACCTAACCCTAATTTTTTTTATAACTTTTTCAAATCAACTAGGATTTTCATCAAACTATACAGCTATCTTAGTAATATATTGATCTTACTAAATCATAGGTCATTATGTAGTTTGGTGTATTGCTGTCAAATTTAAGGATTAAATTAATCTAGGTCCAAAAAGCTTGAATTTGCAGTTCCGACTATATTCAGATAGTACACCTTAAATCTTTTTATAACTTTTTCAAATCAACTTGGATTTTCATCAAACTATACATCTATCTTGGTAACATATTGATCTTACTGAATCAAAGGTCATTATGTAGTTTGGTGTATTGCGGTCAAATTTAATGAAGGTCAAAAAAGCTAGGATTTGCAATTTTGGACAAAATTCAGCATTTCAGATAGTACACTCACCTTAATTTTTTTTATAACTTTTTCAAATCAACTTGGATTTTCATCAAACTATGCAGCTATATTAGTAATATATTGATCTTACTCAATCACAGGTCATTATGTAGTTTGGTGTGTTGCTTACAAATTTCTAGGTAAAAAAAGATTGAATTTGCAGTTCGGACTATATTCAGATACCTAACCCTAATTTTTTTTATAACTTTTTCAAATCAACTAGGATTTTCATCAAACTATACAGCTATCTTAGTAATATATTGATCTTACTAAATCATAGGTCATTATGTAGTTTGGTGTATTGCTGTCAAATTTAAGGATTAAATTAATCTAGGTCCAAAAAGCTTGAATTTGCAGTTCCGACTATATTCAGATAGTACACCTTAAATCTTTTTATAACTTTTTGAAATCAACTTGGATTTTCATCAAACTATACAGCTATCTTGGTAACATATTGATCTTACTGAATCAAAGGTCATTATGTAGTTTGGTGTATTGCGGTCAAATTTAATGAAGGTCAAAAAAGCTAGGATTTGCAATTTTGGACAAAATTCAGCATTTCAGATAGTACACTCACCTTAATTTTTTTTATAACTTTTTCAAATCAACTTGGATTTTCATCAAACTATGCAGCTATATTAGTAATATATTGATCTTACTCAATCACAGGTCATTATGTAGTTTGGTGTGTTGCTTACAAATTTCTAGGTAAAAAAAGATTGAATTTGCAGTTCCGACTATATTCAGATAGTACACTTTAATTTTTTTTATAACTTTTTCAAATCAACTAGGATTTTCATCAAACTATACAGCTATCTTAGTAATATATTGATCTTACTAAATCATAGGTCATTATGTAGTTTGGTGTATTGCTGTCAAATTTAAGGATTAAATTAATCTAGGTCCAAAAAGCTTGAATTTGCAGTTCCGACTATATTCAGATAGTACACCTTAAATCTTTTTATAACTTTTTGAAATCAACTTGGATTTTCATCAAACTATACAGCTATCTTGGTAACATATTGATCTTACTGAATCAAAGGTCATTATGTAGTTTGGTGTATTGCTGTCAAATTTAATCTAGGTCAAAAAAGGTATGATTTGCAATTTTGGACAAAATTCAGATAGTACAATTTAATTTATTTTATAACTTTTTAAAATGGACTGGGATTTTCATCAAACTGCACAGCTATCTCAATTACATATTGTTCTTACAAATTCTAAAGTAATTTGCCATTTTGGTTTATTCTGGTCAAATTGTATGTTTATTTGATAGGTGGAAACAGGTACAATTTTCGGTTCAGAGTAAATTCAGATGGTCAACCTTAAACATTTCTATAACTTTATCAAATGTATTTGGATGTTCATGCAACTTGACAGCTATCTCAATAAGATACTGTTCTTACTAACTGCAAAGCAATTTGGCATTATGTATTACTCCGATCAAATTATATATTTTAATTGATAGGTGAAAAAGGAGCTAAAATTGTCATTTCGCACTCAAATCAGATAGTCACCCTTAAAAATTTCTATAACTTTTTCAAATCAACTGGGATTTTCATCAAAGTGGACAGCTATCTTCATTAGATATTGTTCTTACAAATTACAAAGTAATTTGCCATTTGGGTTGATTACTGTTAAACAGTATGTCTTAATTGAGAAGTGAAAAGACCTAGAATTTTCACTTCAGACTAAATTCAGATAGTCGCCGTTAAAAATGTCTATAACTTTTTCAAATCAACTTGGATTTTCATAAAACTTGACACCTATCTCAATTATATACTGTTCTTACACATGACAGAGTCATTTGGCATTTGATTTGATTACTGTGAAACGGTCGGTTTTAATTGAGAAGCCAAAAAAGCTAGAATTTTAAGTGCGCACTAAATTCAGATAGTCAACCTTAAACATTTCTGTAACTTTTTCAAATCGACTGGGATGTTCATGAAAGTGGACAGCTATCTCAATTAGATATTGTTCTAACAAATTACAAATCATCCATGTCTCGATAGGCTTATAACTTTTTTTTGGTAAAAAGTGTTTTCATACTTTTTACTTTTTTTTCCACAAATGGCCTTCAAAAGTCACTTTTCTTATTTCTCAACATTTTTCATCAAGACTAACGTTCTCGAAAAGTTTACTTTATTGCGAACAAAATGATATATAGTTTGATAAGGTTATTACTATTTCTGTCAAAAGTTATTTTTAAATTTTTGAAATTTTTTGATTTTTTTTTAAGAAATAACCTTCAAAAGTCACTTTCCTTATTTCTCAACATTTTTCATCAAGACTAACGTTTTCGAAAAGTTTACTTTATTGCGAACCAAATCATCCATGCCTCGATAGGCTTATCACTTTTTTTAGGTAAAAAGTGGTTTCATACTTTTTACTTTTTTTTCCACAAATGGCCTTCAAAAGTCACTTTTCTTATTTCTCAACATTTTTCATCAAGACTAACGTTTTCGAAAAGTTTACTTTATTGCGAACAAAATGATATATAGTTTGATAAGGTTATTACTATTTCTGTCAAAAGTTATTTTTAAATTTTTGAAATTTTTTGATTTTTTTTTAAGAAATAACCTTCAAAAGTCACTTTCCTTATTTCTCAACATTTTTCATCAAGACTAACGTTTTCGAAAAGTTTACTTTATTGCGAACCAAATCATCCATGCCTCGATAGGCTTATCACTTTTTTTTGGTAAAAAGTGGTATTATACTTTTTACTTTTTTTGCCACAAATGGCCTTCAAAAGTCACTTTTCTTATTTGTCAACTTTTTTCATCAACACTAACGTTTTCGAAAAGTTTACTTTATTGCGAACAAAATCATCCACACCTGATAAGGTTGTAACTATTTTTTTGTATAAAGAGGTTTAATAAATTTTTTTTTCTCTCACAGAAATGGCCTTCAAAAGTCACTTTTCTTATTTCTAAACATTTTTCAGTGACACTGACATTTTTCAAATTCCTATTTTCTCCCAAGCAAAATGATATATGGTTTGATATGCTTATAAATACTTTCAGTAGAAACAGGTCTTCATATGTTTAAAGGTATTATTTTTTTTCAGAAATGCCTTTCAAAAGCTAGTTTCCTTCATTTTCAACATATCTTAACGAATTTTCCCACAAAACCATCAGCAATTATTCACAAAGAAAGCCAGCCCACTCAATAATGATTCGTCGACTCTTACACACTTTAATTTGAGATTTTATATGTAAAACCTACAAATTTTACAATGTTTTTTAACGAAAATTGCATCTTGCAACTTTATTTAAAAACTCACTTTTGTCATTCTTTACACGTTAGAAACTACAGTAACAGACTGACCAGAACCTAATTTTAATGAAGTGAGTAGCTTTCCAAATGACAAAGATATAACAGTTTTAAACTTTTTTGAAAACACAATCTCTCTCCAAAAACTAGTCACTTATACATTTCCACATGGCTTAATCCGGGTGCTTTCATTGCAGTCCGCGTGTAGCATATAATTAACTGCGCAATGACTAATATCTTCATTCCATTCTTGACATCGGTAATAGAACATGCCACCCAAGCTAAAGGTAAGCACATCTTAATTGAAATGTTTTTCTGCATGTTGTTAATTTTTAGTCGAATGGTTTTAAAAGTGGTTTTTAAATTTTTGAAGATTTTTTTTATTTTTTTTTACACAAATGGCCTTCAAAAGTCACTTTTCTTATTATTCAACATTTTTCATCAAGACTAACGTTTTCGAAAAGTTTACTGTATTGCGAAACTAATCATTCATGCCTCGATAGGCTTATCCCTTTTTTTTTTGGTAAAAGTGGTTTCATACTTTTTACTTTTTCTTCCACAAATGGCCTTCAAAAGTCACTTTCCTTATTTCTCAACATTTTTCATCCAGACTAACGTTTTCGAAAAGTTTACTTTATTGCGAACTAAATCATCCATGTCTCGATAGGCTTATAACTTTTTTTTGGTAAAAAGTGTTTTCATACTTTTTACTTTTTTTTTCCACAAATGGCCTTCAAAAGTCACTTTTCTTATTTCTCAACATTTTTCATCAAGACTGACGTTTTCGAAAAGTTTACTTTATTGCGAACAAAATGATATATAGTTTGATAAGGTTATTACTATTTCTGTCAAAAGTTATTTTTAAATTTTTGAAGATTTTTTTTTTTTTTTAAATGACCTTTAAAAGTCACTTTCCTTATTTCTCAACATTTTTCATCAAGACTAACATTTTTCAAAAGTTGACTTTATTTTGAACAAAATCTTCATTGCATTGATAGGGTTAGAACTTTTTTTTGGTAAAAAGTGGTTTAATACTTTTCATTTTTTTTTTCTAAAAATGGCCTTCAAAAGTCATTTTTTTATTTCTCAACATCTTTCATCGAATCTAACTTTATTGCGAACAAAATCATCCATACCTTGATAAGGTTGTAACTATTTTTTAGTATAAAGTGGTTTAATATTTTTTTACTGCAATATGTTTTATTTCAAAGGAAATGATTTATGGTTTGATAACGGTATTACTATTTCAAATGTAAAGTGGTGGTAATAATATGTGAACGCATATCAACTTAAAACATTAAACATTTTTCCATTACAGTGCAATCAGTGTCAGAAAGACTTCTCCAGTAGATCTGGGTTGAAATACCATGTAGAGAGTATTCATCAGGGTGTGAAGTTTACCTGTGATCCATGTGGGAAAGAGTTCACAAGAAAAGACAAACTACGTGCCCACCTTCTGAAAAGGCATTCACAGGTACAATATATGATATCAGTATGCATTTTCTGTTAAATTAGATAAGAAGGTAATTTACGCCGCTTTCTATTATTTAATGAATTTGAATCACTTGATCCTACTGGCGTGACAATGAGATAAAAATTTGACGTTGTCTACGGTCCGGGGTAGTATTTATGAACGAAATATAGTGATACTAATAAAGTTTATGTTTTTATTAATCAGGAAAAGAAGAAAACAGAAAAGAAGGCCCGTGTAAGTTGTCTTTATTTATATTACTGGAATGAGGTATTAACTGTTATGAAATGAAAGTCAGTAATGGATAAAAAGTAATCCCAAATTCAAACAATAAAGAATATCTTTGATTAACAAAGAGAAAAACAAATTCACAAGTAACTGCAAGTCATGGGAATCGGTAGGAGATGATTTGTCACTGAAGATGACATATTGACATTTTGGAAGATTATTTTTATTTACATTTACATTTATAATCCGTTCATTTCTTTATTAACAGTGTGCAAAGTAGCCAATTATAGATAATATTTGTAGGTATACAGATGCCAGGTTTGCAGTGTAGTGTTTGCCGGCACAGGTGCACTGTCCAATCACAGAAGAACCCATACAGCAACTAGATTCACCTGTACCTGTGGGAAAATGTATACCAGAAAAGAAAGCTTGGTTAACCACCAAAAAAAGAAACACCAGCAAGTAAGTTACAAATAAATGTAGTGATTTGACCAAGTATAACCCTTTTCAATTTATACATGTTTTTTTTTATGTATTTCATTATATGTTACCATATTTAAGTAATTATTTCAGATTTCGTTATATAACATATACACAAAATATTGCAGCATAATGTTTGTGATACGTAATACAATTTTAACTCCCACTAATGAAGCTTTAACTTTTGTAAATAACTCACAGAAGAGGGCACCACATACATAACGGATTGGAATGTTCATATGGAAGGGAATGGACGGGATTGAGAAATTGGTGGAAATTGAATGGACACCCTGTTACAAAAGAAGAGGAAAGGATTAAATGAATGTCTCTCATATTGAGATAAGAAACGAAGAGGAAGTAAGAATTACCAAAAGTGATAGTATTTATAATGAAATAATGGTTGTCAAGAAAAAGAAATGAATATACTGGATGCTACAAAGCATCTAGTATAAGGAGCGTAAAGGCAGTGTGAATTAACAAGAATTTGTTTGTTTTTTTTTGGATAAAATAACTCTATTTTTACTATTTACGATATTCAGGGTGTTAACTCCTTTTAAACTGTTTTACGTTAAATAGAAATCAAATAAGATATCTCCTATTCCAGTTACTGTTACTGGATATCGCGTCATAAATGTCCAGAATTGTTTTCAAAATATCACATATGTAACCAATAAATGAATATGCAATTTCCATAAGAACGAACATCCATAGGTATGCGTATTTAACTACTACTATTTTTTAGGCAACAGCAACAACGCCGCCAGCAGTGGAACCAGAGGTGAGTGTATGTTCTTATATTATTATGTATATGGCGTTAAGAAACATAGGTTCATATCAATGTATGAAACATTAAAAGAAATGAAAATAAAAATTTACAAGTATGTATTTATGCCATCTTCAAGCATTCAGACTTTCCTTAATTAATTTCAAGGCAATATTTTTCGTGTAAAAATAGTAATGTGTTTAATGTAAACGATTCTTACGATGACATTTATGAACTGGATATGTAATAACTTCATAATATCCAAGGTGATATTAATAATTCATATTTTTCGGTTATTTCAGGCACCGACTACATCACTGGCTGTCACAGAAAAAAGGAGTACAGTGTCCCAGAACCTTGTTGAGGTTAGTGTATATGGTGATTTATCTTTTGAAATAATTTGCAAAAAGTAAATTTACTGTGGCAAACATGTCATAACCCCTGTACAGCGATGTTGAGAAATGGGCAAACTATAAGTAGTGATTGAAATATTATAACACACATGGTTTCAGTATAATTAATACCAATCTTCTATTTGTGACAGTCAGTTTTTGTACCTTTAAACTTATTATCTTTCAGCCTACCACACCAGCAGCATTACAGTTTCAGCCTACCACAACAGCAGCATTACACTTTCAGCCTACCACACCAGCAGCATTACACCTTCCTGAATTTGACCCATTCTTGACAAGCTTCACAGAAGATGACATCAGGTCCCTGTTCAGCTTCGAAGTAGAGGAAGACAGTGCGTAAAAACCTTTTATTTTTATCTGTATAGTTATTTATGTTTAATTAAAACTGTGGTAAAAAAGAAATGTGATTGTTCATGTTGGTATAAGCCAATGCAGGTATGTTCGATTATTTGTATGACTGTTATGTGGGTGGCAATGGTATGTATGTATGACAATTTTTTTATGTATATATGCATGTAATCCTTCAGTGTGTGTTAGCAACTGTAAATACAGTATGTGTGTATTTATGTATGTATGATTGTCTATTACCGCATGTTTGTTTATGAACGTATTAAACAACATTATACCTAATAGTACACGGCGTTCTGTTCTTTATCTGCATTTATTTTGGGTCATCATGTTGACCAAAACAGTATTTCTGTCCACTACTCACATGTATCGCTTCATGTATTTCGTTGGAGTTCGTATTCCCCACGCTTTACATTTCAGTGTTTTATGATCGTACAACTCTCTCTGGGTTTGTTTGTTTACCAGTCTTCTCGTTTACATATTGTCCTTTGGATACTGATTTCAATTTCCTTTCTGACATTGTTTGATATGTATTTAATACACATGAAGAGGGATATCCAAACACGGGAAACACACAGAACTAGTACTTACACATGACAACAGGTTATTGGTTTATGGTCGCCATCATGAACTGATTGGCTATTGTAACAAAAGTATGTCACAAATTATAAATGATATTCTTCCTAAGTCCCAAGTAACCCTATTCATTACCAGACTGAACACAGAAATAACACGAGGGGTGCCGTATACGATGCAGGAAATGTTTACCCTTATGGAGCACTTGATTTCACTGTCCGTTTTCAGTGTAGTTCATGTTCTTTCGTATTTAATAATATTGTTCAAAATTTCCTTTGTTTACTCCTAGGTTTTGATTGTCACATACCATAATATATTTCGATAAAGACGGGCGTAGAAAAATAAGATTTTATTTGATTGCCGATGAAAACTCTCCATCTAACACCAAGTAGCAACTTGACAGTCAGAATATTTCCATCTGAATTGATGCATTTCAGTCTGATTATATATTTTTTTTTTAATCATCCATTTCATTGAATTAGATCAAACAAATTGTCATCTTATAATCATCCCATGGTGAAACAGTGGCTCATATTGTAGGAAATTAATGCATGCTAATAAAAGAAAGAGGACAACAGACTACCTTTATTCCTGAATTACAACATGCATGTCAGATGCCTTTTTGGAACTATATACATGAAATGTGAAATGAAATAAGTTGGAAAATATGTATTGTCACAACGTATATAAATAATGTATAAAATAAATAACCCTAACAAAGAATAAGAGAAATAAAAGTTAAAATGTCACTGTCAAACAGACAGGCGTCATGATTGTCTTAATTCATGATTGTACAAAAACATATGTTTAAAAAGAAATGTTGAACGTAACAATGTTCAAATGTTTATAGCCAGCTGGATATCCGTGAACTGTAAACAATCCTACAAGGTAAGCTTCGTCATTGGCTTCCTAAAACAAATATGTAAAATGATAATGAGGAGTACAATTTGTGTTATATGTTAATAATGTACAGAATTAATCGTAAAATACAGAAATGTTTACGCTCATGTCTTATAACATTGTATGTCATTTTGCAACTGAAATGTAATAAACTCAAATGCTCTGTAAATGAAATAAAATGCTTAACAGGTCGCACCTTTAAACGACCACAGATGTCGAACATTGAACATTTGGGCCAAGCATAAACACTACATTCAAGCTTGATACAGCTTTAAATTTGAATTGTGATTACATATTTAACACACCATATGTATCTAACACAGAATGAATGTGGTCAAAGAACGCAACAAATTGAAATTTGACCTATTGGTCAATATATAAAATCATAATTAGTGTATTACTGTATACTGACTTCCTCAGGTTTTTCACTTTGTCCTTTAGTTGCGTCAAGGTGAATTCATTCTTCTTGAAGACTCCTTTTTCCAATCCTCTAGACAACATTATTTTTAATGCGGTTTCATTCACTGACCAATTTAGCGTTGCTGCAATCGACCCCACGAATTCACTCTGTTCTTCACTGAAAATAACTGAAATAAGATGCAGATGAAAAGGTTTAATGTTCACTGTAATACTTGTAAGCTTTTTAGGGGAAGTGGCCAAACGTAGAATGATATCTACGGAAGACAGCAACCCTTATTCTAATTACAATTACGCTTTTTTACATTATTTTGTCCTGCTGTCCTTAATGTACATGTGTTGTAGCACTCTACAGATTTGTGAAAACATTGAATAATTACGGGTACCAAAAGATGAATACTCCGGAAATTAAAATTTAAATTTCAACCAAAATTTCTGAAAACTCATGAAATATCTTTTACCAAAATGTGATGCAGATAGAAATATGTAATACAGTATGTTATTCAGACCAGTGGGAATATTTGAAGGCCATGTGGAAAAAAATCTTTCAGTCAATCGCAAATGGTTTACAAGGAATATTGATTTAAAGTCCTTACCTTTACTTTTTGCAAGAGCTGATGCTGTAAAAACAAAACATTCAAAATCTTACAACCTGATTCTTGCAGAGTATGGAAAAATCGTATCCAGTTAATTTGGAACCCCATTACTACTGTAAGAAATATCAGCCCGTAAAAGTACAACCATGTTGTAATTCATTTAAGTTACACACTTCATTAGAAGGGGTTTAATAGATAACATCAATACGAATACTTCGAGACATCTTCAGGTATAGTACATTATGGAAAAAGTATGATTTAGGTGTCACATATAAGAGAAGAAATGACAAATAACATCACCAGAAAAATATGTACATTGGTACATATTATATCCCGGAAGTTTATGTGTATCAGTTTACGTAGTATCATCATTAAGAAAGTCATACGTTTTCAGTATTTTGGTAACACGCGTACGCGTATAACTGATGGCTATTCTCCAATAAATCTTATTTTTAAAGTAAGCACACAACAATGACAAATGTCATTTGAGATCAGTATTCTATAGTAAACTTAAATTGATCGTCTGATGTTATTATACCTCATTACAAATGATTCTGATACAGTAGTAGTGGCGATGTTTGCTATTTCTTTAGAATCACAATTTCATTTCAGCTTTTAAGACAATCGAAAAAAAAAAGAAACTCACCCGATGGCGTTTGTTCACCTTCGCCTAAAATATACAATAATTTGCATGTCAGATATAAAGGATGAAACGAAAGATTCAGAACACAAGGAAATTATATGTATTGATACATAGTACATCCCGGAAGTATATGTGTATCAGTTAACGTAGTCTGTACATGTTCAGTAATTTAGTAACACCCATATCACTATATATTCTCCCATAAATCTTAATTTTACTGTTAGCAAACAGCAATGCAGATTGGCATTCACATTCATTACTGCCATATTCATGAACATTTACCCTAGCCGGGGAATATCTGTACTTTGCAGTTGTATATGTGATGATAACGACATATGGATAACACTTACTACTTTTTCTTTTTAGTACTGTGGAGGCTGCAGTTGCAACATCTGACACTATAATATAAGAAAATTAGAATGTTATGTCAGAGAAGAAGTAGCAATCAAAGCTATGTAAAAATGTAACCATTTAGATACAATATGTTATAAATAGCTGATATGTAAATTGCATGTTGTATTTAAGACAGCATTAAATGTTTTTAAAACAATGTGTTCGCCTCATTTTTACATTCTGAAGTCAAAGAATGACAAAACACTTGTAAAACGCACTCGTACAGGCATCGGTTCATCGTTGTATTCATGTGCCATTATGCACTCTGTTTGCAATCAATCATAAGGTATGGGCATAAATGTTATGTAAGGAAAAATGATTTGCAGGCAAACCTTCAGTGGGTATGACTAGAAGTCAGGGAAAAGGTAAAATTCATTAAAATTATCTTCTTATCTTGAAATACATCTTTACAAAAGATTTTTGGATTGGGATAGAATAGATCTGTCGATGTTTGCTATTTAATTAACACCTAACTTTAATTTGAGCTTTGAACACAAGCTGACTAAGACCTTACCAGATGGCTGTTGTTCAACTTGATCTGAAATATACAAGACTGCGAAGTTCAGACGTAATGGATAAAACGAAGAAACCCGCACACAAGGAAACTTTTTCAGTAAATAAGTATCAAGCGTATAACTGTCAGAATTTTCTCCTACAAATCTTATTTCTACTGTTAGCACACCACAATGAGAAAATACATTAAAAATCAATATTCCATATAAAACTTAAATTGATCGTTTCATATTTATATACATCATTACAAATGATTTGGATGGAATAGTACTGTCGATGTTTGCTATTTTTTTTTAAAATTACACTTTAATTTCACCTTGTAATACAATCAAGGAAGAACTTACCAGATGGCTGTACTTTAAGTAGGCCTAAAATAGACAAGAATTTGGATGTCAGATATAATGGATGAAACGGAAAATTCCGAACACAAGCCAATTATAACCATTTACACAAATTATATACCGAAAGTATATGTGTATCAGTTTATATTGTCTCTACATTGAACGAATACCTTACTTTTTCAGTATTTTGGTAAAACGCTTATGACTGTTGGATATTCTCCCATAAGTCTTATTTTTACTGTAAGCACACAACAAGTCAAGTGACATTAAAAATCAATATTTGCATATTTATATTAAAATGATCTTCTGATGTGTATATACATCGATACAAATGAGTTTGATAGAATAGTACTGCCGATGTTTGCTGCTGTCTTTAAATGACACTTTCATTTGAGCTGTTGATACAATATGACCAAACTTACCAGTTGGCTGTTGTTCATCTTCGCCTAAAATATACAAGAACTTTCATGTGAGATATAATGGATGAAGCGAAAAATTCAAAACACAAGGAAAATAATTGCATTTATACATATTAAATCCCGAAAGTTTATGTGTTTAAAGGCCTCTACATGAAGAAAGTTATACTGCTTCAGTATTTTGCTTACACGCGTATTACTGATGAATATTCTGCTGTAGATCTTATTTTTACTGTTACCACATGACAATGTCAAATTACATTCAAATCAATATTCAGTATTAAACTTAAATTGATCGTTTGATGGTTATGCACATCATTACACATGATTTTGATAGAATAGTACTGTCGATGTTTGCTACTTTTCAAAAATAAGTCATTAATTTTCTGACCTTAATGAAATATGGATTAAATTATTAGATGGTTGTAATTCAACTTTCCCTAAAATATACAAGAATTGTGATATCAGATATAATGGTTTAACGAAGATTTCAGAACCCAAGGAAATTATATAGATTTATACACATGACATCCCCGAAAGTATATGTGTATCAGTTTACATAGTCTATGCATTCAAGGGCCCTTACTGTTTCAGTATTTTGGGAATAAGCGTATGACTGTTTAATATTCTGTCATAAATTGTAATATTACCGTTACCACACATCAAAGCCAATTCACATTCAAATTCAATACTGCCGTATTCATTCACATATACCACCTACAAATATTCTGCACTGTGTATTTGCATATGTGTTTATAACTACCTATGGATAAACTTACTACGTTTTCTTTTCGGTAGCTTGGAGCAGGAAGGTACTAACCCTAACCATAAAAAATGAAAATTGGAATGATAAGCAGAGAGAAAGTAGCAATCACAATTGTGTAAAGTTGTTACCAAATACATACAATATGTTAGAGGTGTCTCACATTGATATTGCATATTGTGTTTAAGACATCATTAAATGTTATTCAAATAATGTCTTCGCCTCATTTTTAGACTGAAGCGAAAGAATTAGAAAGCACTTGAAAAGTGCATACGGAGAGGCATCAGTTCATCGTTGTTTTCATATGCCATACACTTTTTACAATGTGTTTGCAGTCAATCACAAGGTTAGGGCATGAATCTTTTCCAGATTCAAGTGGTTGTTACAGGCAGACGTTACGTTCGTCTAAATAGAAGTCAGAGAGAAGGCATACATCATTAAAATTATCTTCTAATGTTTATATACATCTTTATAAATTATTTTGATATAATACTTCTGTCGAGGTTTGCAATTTTCTTAAAATCATATCTTACTTTGACAATTTATTACAATCTGAAGGAAAAGAAACTTACCAGATGGCTGCATTTCACCTTGGCCTGAAATATACAAGAACTTGGATGTCAGATATAATGGATGAAACGAAGAATTCCGAACACAAGGAAATTATATACACGTATACATATTACATCCTGAAAGTATATGTGTATCAGTTAATGTATTCTGTACTTCAAAAACAAGAAATACCTTTTCATTCATTTAGTTACACGCGTATAACTGTTAAATATTTTCCCATAAGTCTTATTTTTAATGTCAGAACCCTAACAATGCAAATTTACATTCAAATTTAATACTGCCCTATTCATTCATATATACCACCGACAGATTGTCTGCACTCTGCAGTTGCATATCTGTTGATATAGACATATGGATAAACTTACTACTTTTTCTTTTCTGTAGTCCGGAGCCGGATGGAACTGACCCCATCCCTGAAATAAGAAAATTAGAAACCTAAGCAGAGAAACAGTAGTATTCAAAACTATGTAAAGTTGTTAACAATGAGGTACCATATGTTATAGGTGGCTTATATTAAAATTGCATATTGCATTTCAGACAGCATTAAATGTTATTCAAAGAATGTGGTCGCCTCATTTTTGCACTCCGAATTCATAGATTGAAAAAGCAATTGAAAAGTGGATGAGCTGTGAATACAATTTGATTAAAACTTACCAGGAATAGAACTTGCTGGTGAAAATTGGCCTAAAATGTATAAAAATTAACGAATGAATCAAAAATGCAGGACACAAAAAAAGTATACTTTTATGCATATGAATTCAAGAAAGTCCAAGTGTAACAGTTTAAGTAAAGGATATAATGAAAGAGAAACATTTATAATCTAGATGTGTATAAAAAAGAAGTTTTTCTTTCATAATTGGTAGGTTTCATTAGGTGGATTTTTTTCTACTATTTTGGACTTTTGATAGCATGTTTGCTTCAGTAGGTATGGTTTTCCAGATGCCTTTACCAATGCTTTAGTTCGACTTTTACTGATGTAGTTAAAACCCTAAGCACGGTCTGCTGATCAAAATAGAAGAGTAATAATTTGCATTTCTCTACATATAATAGTCTACTTACTCAGCATGTATTGTATCAGCCAACTCTCTTGGTCTGCAACATGTAAAAGTATTTCAGTTAATAAAATAAGATGAAGAATGGAAACGGGGGAATGTGTCAACGACGAAAAGCACAAAATAGTCCAAAGCCACCAATGAGCCCTCAGGATAATGAAGAATCAAGTACCCAGAGTATGCTGGTGAAGTTGTAAAATGAAATCAAAACGGTGACGACCACTTTTGTTAGTTTCGATGGGATATAGATATCGTGAAACATAGAACATTAAACTAACCCTAACCCTAAAGTATGAGAATTATAATGGTAAGCAGAAAAATATGTAGCAATCAAAACTATGTCAAGTTGTTACCAAATAGATGCCATATGGCATTATACTTAATTCAAATGATGTGCTCGCCTAATTTTTACACTCTGAAGTCAAAGATTGGAAAAGCACTTGAAAAGTGCATGGGATTTAAAGACAAATCTGAATAAAACTTACCAGGCATGGAACTTCCTGTTGATGCTGGCTCTAAAATGTATACAAAAATTGGATGTTACATGTAACGAAAGAATTGAAAAGTACAGAACACAAGAAAAATGTGCTTTTATACATATAAAATCCGGAAAATGTAAGTGTATCAGTTTAGGTGAACGATGTGAAGAAAGAAACATATATATATATAATAAATTTTTTTTTACACAAAACTCACACGGAAATGACTACTGATGTAACAATTATATTTTGGCTGCTATTTTTGCTATAGGTATAGGCCTGCTTGTCCTATACAAATTTGCTGTTTAATTCCATGTGCAGATAGCTGTACTTATCCACTACCTTATCGAAAGTCTCCTGGTACATGATGAAATTACTACCTTACTTGACTATTTTATGTGATAAAAAGAAGACCATAGCTTACTACATACCACTGCAATCAGGGTGCAGCTGTAAATGTCCTGCAACGATAAAAAATGTAAATAAAACAATATTCATAGAAGCATTTTTCAAAAGTGTCAATGTTTATAGAAACTATCGTTCTAAATTAAGATTTTATAATTTCTGCGAAATACCTGTGAGAACTATTGAAATGAAAGACTGTAATGCTTTCTTTGACTGATTGCTATACGTATTATACATGTCTATGAAATCAAATTGAAAAGATAACTACTTACTCTTCCCTTTTCCTCTACCAAAAACGAAACCTGCAAATAAAACTATGAAGCAATTATCAAAGATATCAAAATCGCCATAAACATCTAATGTCACTGTCAAACAAGAAATCATGATACAGTGATGCATAGACAGGTACGAAAAAAGGTTAATCATTTTGATATTGTTTTGAATCAGTGTTGACTGCAAGGACATTAAAAATGTTTATGGCATTCATACACCCTCAATGCACTTTTGTTTTAAATAGTGTATAAAGTATCTTGAATATTAGTGTTAATCCTGCATTTCGTTTGAAAGGCTTGCACCAAGTGGGTGCTATGGTGTTTTTTTTTCACGATGTTGTCAGTCGCTTTCAATTTAACTTTGGTGTTTCTTAACTGGGTAAGGCTATGTGTGTTCGGTATTTTTTTTATAACCTTCATTTTCGGAGGACTACACTTTGTTTTCTTGCAATTCTGATGCTTTTAAAAAGACATAATATTAATCTTTCAAGCAGTACATAAAACAAAGTTTTATTCAAGGTTCTGAAATTTGTCACGAAGAAGTGGTGTCGTCAGTATAGATGTATTTATTGCAGTAACTAATACTTACTTGGTGGATAACTTTCTACAAGTAAGTAAAGGAATGCTTAGAATAACATGATAAAACCTTTCAGACGGCTCATACAAACTGTTGCAATTTTCAATGAATACAGAAGCAATTTAGTATAAAGGTAACAGACATGTAACAAGTATTAATCGATAAGTTTTTTTGATGTCTGAAATAGAAATTGCCCAACCATGATCTGTCTGTTCTTCGTTTTCTTTTATTTTTCTTCGCAATTATTTTACACATGGGCGTGCTTGTCATTTGACGTTTCAACTTGGTAAAACTTTATAATCAAAATATCACCGATGTCATGGATGATGAAATTAGAAACATAACTTGGTAATTGAACTTATGGCCAATTAAGAGTCCTTACCTTCCCTATCGTCTTCTTTCTTCTCTTCTGTATCTACCAATGAATAATTTTGCATTTAGTACAATGATTTTTTTAGACATGAAACTGGTACAGTTCAATACGACAGAATTAATAACAGTAGTTATAAGGAAGCCAAAAGTACGGAATAAGAGATTTAGACCGTATCCAGATAAGGTATGAGGGTGAACTCATGGCTCAAATTAATCGATAATACTACCTAAGCAAGATTAACTGGTTTCGTTGAGGTCCACTGGCTTTAGACCTTACCCAGATAAGTTATGAGGGTGAACCCATGTCTCAAAATAATTGATGATGCTACCTAAGCCAGATTAACCGGTTTCGTTGAGATCCACGGACTTTATATCTTATCCAGTTGAGGTATGAGGATGAACACATGGCAGTCGCAGGTATTGTTTCTTTATATAATTACTTGTATTATAAATGAAGATACACTGCCTTCTTAACATTTTCTTTTACATTTCTTACCTGAAATCTGCAGCACTTTATCATCTGAAGTAAGAAATAAGTGTATAAATAATCAAAAGTACGTTCCTAAACTTCTGACAATTTGTGCAAAGAAACCATACAACTCTTAGTACATTTGCAAATGATGTAAATGAATGGGTACTTGAAACAATGTAGTATCAGTTTTCGACAAATTTCATTTATTCATTGCCTTTAGACATGGATACAAAAGATGAATCAAATGTCTGATAGGGATTACAAATATACACATCTATACCAAAGAAGTTGAAGAATTTCTCTGATATCTTGTAGTATTTCAAACTGTTTTTTTTTAACATCAATGATTGATCTCCGTGTTAAAATGATTGGACAACTATGATACCTACATAATATTTCACAATTATTTTACACATGGGAGTGCTTTTCTATATACTTTTCCACTTGATAAAACTTTATAATAAAAAATCAAGACATCACTGATGTCATTGATGATGAAATGGAAATATAACTTAGTACTTGAACTGTTGACCAATTAAGAGTCCTTACCTTCAGAAGTGCTTGATGTCTTCTCTTCTACATCTACCAATGAATAATTTTGCATTTAGTACACTGTTTTTTTTCCACATACAACTTTTACAGTTCAATACGAAAGAACTAATTACAGCAGTGATAGGAAAGGCAAAAGGACGGAATGAAAAATGGACATTTGCCATTTGAAGGTACCAGAAAAGATAATCTCTTCGAATGTCAGCCATTTGAAAATGAATGTTTCTTTGCGCATGATCACTATTTTAATGTTGTCTTTTGCAATGTACAATTTTGCAAATTTTGCAAGATTCTGTCTGAAAGGAGGAGGTACGGTCAGGCAACGAGTATGAACTACACAGCAGGTTCGAATTCTAAGATTTTAGTAAACTTGGATTGTCAAACTTTTTCAATCATATTGGACATTTTGAAGTTATAGTTTTAATATAGGTCATTCGGACGTCATAGATCTCAATCTTTATTTTTCTACATCTTGTGAATTATTATTAGTCACGTCAGATTTTAAAATCTGTTGAATAAACATACATGTGGGTAACTCTGATGTAGGAAAAAACTTTCTAAAACTGTACAAAATGAATGCAACAGTAGAATACCGCTGTTCAATAGCCATGATTACAATAAGAGAACACAGATCGGGGTAACCAACTAAAACAGAGGGAAACACATCAACTACAAGAGGAAAACAAATGGTGATATGAAATGAGCATGTTTGAATACTTTTAGACTTTCATAACGTTACAGACTGCAGCACGTAGAGAATAATGCCAATAAACTTCTGAATACATCAAAGGCAATTATTTCGCCTTTACTTTTTTTTTTTTTTAAATTCAGTCCAAAATAACAGTTATTGGACATACTTCTTTAGTCGCAGGTATTATTTCTCTATGTAATTACTTGTTATATGAATGAAGATATATTACCTACCTCACATTTTGTTTTAAATGTCTTACCTGAAATCTCCTCATCTTCATTTTCTGAAGAAGAAAAGGAGTGTATAAATAATAAAAATTATGTTCCTAAATTTGGGGCAATTTGTATAAAGAAATCATAAACTTGTACCTCAAAGGCGTCTGGTGCTAATGAATTGGTATTTGAAACAATTTATTAACAGTTATTGACAGATTCCCTTTCGTCTTTGCCTTTATGCATTGATACAAAAGATGAATCAAGATGTCTGTAGGATAACAAATATATACATCTATACCAAAGGAGTTGAATTATTTCTCCAGTAACATCGATCTTATAGTATTTCAAACTACTTTTCTGAACCATCATTAATTGACATAGAATAGGTAGCAATTGAGAAAAACATATATAAGTCGTGAATAAAATACAGATATGTCCAAAGATTATTAAAAACAGTTCTTACCTATGTCTTTTGCTTCTGTCTGTGTAACCCTTAATTTCCCTGAAATAAGCCAGTTAAAATATGCATTACATCTAGACTAGTATTTTTAAACTTTAATTATCGGTTTGTAATGATTTGACAAATCATTTAATCAGCTGAATTTTGCTGTTTTTGTTTCGTGTGAAATATAATGATATTAAACTCATTGCAAATACTAATATAGATGAGATAGTTTGACTTCAGTTTCCAGAAGTACTGTCGAATCGTATTTTTAAGTCAGGTTTTCGGCTTTTAACTTCACTCATTTAACATAATATTCTGCTCAGTGTCGATCAATTCATAGACACATAACCTTGAAAGTGTATTCTGAGCTTTCTCATTTTTTTCTCTTTATATTGTTATCATTACTTCTTCAAACTCTTAGCAGATACATAATATCTATGTTGTTTTGCATGAAAGGCAAGAAAATTTTTTTTAAATATCACACAAAGGTCACAAAATATTAATCTGGTTCATGAATAATTAAGTGCTCATTAACTTACTTTCAACAAACATTTTCAGGTCTTTAACAGTTGCTGAAAGAAATGTGGCAGGCATTAATTGTTTAGTACTCTTAGGCTTTCCTAACCCATTTCAGGTTACAGCATGAATCAAAAATACAATTATATACGTGACCATGCAACACTCAATATTTTACACAACCCAATTTATGATATGATCTGTTTATCCAGCTGGGTACATATAATATAATTTGGAAAAGAATATAACTTTTAATCTTTCTGATCGTAGAAATCATTTTGCTCAGCATTGCTTTTGAAAACTTTATTCAGATTTGTTGTCAAAACTTCTTGCAGTGTCATACAGACCGTACGAATATGAAGTTATAGTAACATTAAGATTATAAACTGGGTTCAATTATCATACTTTCAATTTTACCGGCTGAACTTAGTACGTAAGTGGTACTATCTTCGTTGTACGGCCTTTATTTTTTCCTTTGACATATTTTGGTTATAAAAAGGACCTTGTATATTCAGTGGATAAATATGGCAATGTTGACAGACACTGGTACTATTTGGCAGTTTGCGTAATCCCCTTTCCTGTGATGTAGTTTTCATATTATGAAGGGAGTCACTAAGTATTAGTCAGTGAAACATCGAAATCGTCTATATAGAAATAAATTTGAGATCGTTTTGACCAGATGAACCGGAATATCCCCCATAACAACCATATGTTATAATAATGCAAACAATCCTACCTATGTGCTGCTCCCTTATTTCGCTCTTCAGATCTTCGCCCTGAATGAAATCAAATTGAATTGGTTACAAATAAAATACCAATTCATATTGGAATATTAATCCTATACTGAAATATTATATTGACGTGAAAAGCCACATAATGCTCACTTTAAGTCATAACATGGTAAGTTCAGTAATAAAGGAAAGTATATGAAATAAGTAGAGTATCAACAGATCAAGTAATATATAACTATACCTACCAATTCGTCAAATTTGTCTTTCATCCAAGATTCCATCTTCTGAAGAAAAGAAAAGGATAGTTAAATTGAATATTCAGGCTAGGATTAGGCTTACAAAAATAAATGTCTGAAGACACTCCACTATTATTTATTTAGGTGAAACGGTATTTAATCGCTAAAAATATGCATTCTTTATTTTAAAATCGCATTATGGAAATTGATATCCATTTCATTCCTAAATAATTGGTAGGTATAAAGCTACACCTTGGTACAACAATTTCGTGTGCTCCTACATTAAACAATGGTCTCCTTTTATAAATAGGAAAAGCTACTTCCACGGTCTTCTGCTTTGTGATTGGAAGGGTTCATATCTAACGGGTATATCCTAACCCTAACCAATGTATATACTAGGAGCTATATATTCAGTATGGAGTAAGCCAACAGTTAATTATAACATGCTAATTCCTGGTACAACATTAACATATGCTCCACCTGACTGTGTTATACAATGGCAATGTATATTTGTTATCGACATTAACAACAGGAGAAAACTTACGTATCTGTCAAAAAGCAATGAGAATACCCAGGTTTAGGTCAAAAAAACTATTTTGAAACTCACACCCACACACCTTTTTCTCCGGAGGAAGGCATACACACTGCTCGTTCAAATATAGATTGAAATATGACGTATTTTTTTTTCGCAACCTGTAATCAACAGTTGAACTGTTAGGACCAAAATAGCAAAACTAATTACACATTGGTACAACATGTTCGAATGAATCTGTAATCAACAGTTGAACTGTTACGACCAAAATAGCAAAACTAATTACACCTTGATACAACATGTTCGAGGGCTCCATCTGTAAAAAACAATCTGTATTAAGGAATGAGGAAATATTTTTCTTTGGACTTGTACAGGCTGTTACAAAGGGTCAATATGTACCTAAAGATTTTGGGTCCCTTTACAGATTGCTGTTCTGTGTGAGTAAAGGCTCCGTGTTTAAGGCCGTACTTTGACCTATAATGGTTAAATTATTATACATTGTGACTTGGACGGAGACTTGTCTCATTGGCAACCATACCACATCTTCTTATTTATATTTACTGAAGCAGCCGTTATTTGGTATGGAACGCCGGCGCTGACTTATGCGACTGAAATTGCTGGTACAACAATTCAAAGTGCTCCACTTAAATATTTATGTAACGATAGCAATGCAAGTCTTTGTACGGCCGTAAAAAAAAACGGCAGGAGACACAAGTCTTTGTCCGAAGACATTCCCCTATTTTTTTTTTTTCAAAATCTGAAATCATTTGGAATTACATGCAAAGCACTAATAAAGTACACATGTGAACATGCCAAAACTGAAACATAACTAAAACTGAAGCACAAGTAAAACTTAAGCACAAGTAAAAATGTAAGCACATGTAAAAATTAACCAAAAATAAAAGATAAAGCACACATGCAAAGTTCAAGACATAATGCAGACATTTACAGCTAAAATTAAAAAACTATATGAAAAGGTTATATACCGGGAAGGTCTTTCTTTCAATGCGGGGGGCCACGATAATAAACTGAAGAACTATTTATAATTTGTGAAATTGATACGGAATATTTGTTAAGTAGGTATTGGTATCTTCCGGTAAACTTTATGAGAACAAAGACGAGACGTTCTTTGACTAAACCTTGTGTCATAAACTTGTAAGATTCTGTTCACACCAAAATTAACTTTCAGTTATCATGTTCACACCAGAAAATGATTTCAGCGTCATGTTCACACCAGAAACTGCTTTCAGGGTCGTGTTCACACCAGAAACTGATTTCAGGGATTGTGTTATTGTGTACGGATAATACATCGGGGATAAACTTCGTAAAAAGGTAAGTTATATTGATCTGTTATAGCAAATTACTAGCCCATAGTTAGCGTATACGCCAATGAACATGAATTGTGATAAAATATAAAGGATACGTTCTTCTTTTCCGTAACAAAATGTATAGATCTTTGTAAGGATGGTCACTAATTGTATCAGTTATAGATAAATATAACGGCATTTTCTATTCCCTGATAACATGAAATTTGTTGTCATGTATTTTATATTTAACATTACATTTAGTAATTGGGTTTTCCTGAAAGCAATTTTGATGTGAACATAAATACATTTTTAAACGATTATCTTTTTCCAGACTAAATTATATCAGAAAAAATATATTGACAGCCTATATTGACAGCCTATACAGACACGAATACTTTCAAATTATGTTGTTACAACAGTATTGAAGATAAGACTGACCTGTTTGTATGCTTTATTTTCCGTTATGTCTGTCACTGCTGAAATTAATTTCTGGTGTGAACATGATATGTCTGACTACCGGTAAGATCATTCTTTCAATGAGGCTAAGCACCATAATACATTGAAGAACTACTTCAATAATATTGATTGATTAGTGTTGCTAAACTTATATTTAGGTGGAAATTTACCCTTCTTACAGCCTGTACAAGTGGGAAATGTCAGTAAATAGACTCGCATACCTATCGTTTCATAAACATTTCAGTGGAGCACATAATTCCTGCCGCCGAATTCAGTGACGGCGTTTTATACCAAATAACTGCCGATACAGTTACGTATATTTAGGTGGAAATTGACCCTTTTTACAACCTGCACAAGTGCCAACAGATAGATTTCCTCATTCCTAAACAGAGATTGTTATTTACACACGGACCACTCCAAAATGTTGTACCAAGGTGTACTTCGTTATGTAGTATTGACATTATTTAGGATGTATACCAACTGTTTTTCATTGAATCTGGTTCTAAAGCAATGTCGTTGCTTTTTCGTCCTAACAATTCAACTGTAGATTAAAACCGGAGACAAAATAGGACATATACAGTGAGCATGCCTCCCTTCTTAGAAAAAAAAGGGTTGAAATTTTAACAGAAGGTTTTTGACATATACTTGGGTATTTTCAGTGAAGTTTGTAACATATACTTGGGTTTTCTCCTGTTGTCAATGTCGGTTAAAAATATCCATTGCCATTGTACATTGCATAGCTAGGTGGAGCACAAGATAATGTTGTACCAGGTATTATAACTTTTTCAAATCAACTTGGATTTTCATCAAACTATGCAGCTATATTAGTAATATATTGATCTTACTGAATCACAGGTCATAATGTAGTTTGGTGTGTTGCTTACAAATTTCTAGGTAAAAAAAGATTGAATTTGCAGTTCGGACTATATTCAGATAGTACACTTTAATTTTTTTTTTTAACTTTTTCAAATCAACTAGGATTTTCATCAAACTATACAGCTATCTTAGTGATATATTGATCTTACTAAATCATAGGTCATTATGTAGTTTGGTGTATTGCTGTCAAATTCAAGGATTAAATTAATCTAGGTCCAAAAAGCTTGAATTTGCAGTTCCGACTATACTCAGATAGTACACTTTAAATCTTTTTATAACTTTTTCAAATCAACTAGGATTTTCATCAAACTATACAGCTATCTTAGTAATATATTGATCTTACTAAATCATAGGTCATTATGTAGTTTGGTGTATTGCTGTCAAATTTATGGATTAAATTAATCTAGGTCAAAAAAGCTTGAATTTGCAGTTCGGACTATATTCAGATAGTACACTTTAAATCTTTTTATAACTTTTTCAAATCAACTTGGATTTTCATCAAACTATGCAGCTATATTAGTAATATATTGATCTTACTGAATAACAGGTCATTATGTAGTTTGGTGTGTTGCTTACAAATTTATAGGTAAAAAAAGATTGAATTTGCAGTTCGGACTATATTCAGATAGTACACTTTAATTTTTTTTTTAACTTTTTCAAATCAACTAGGATTTTCATCAAACTATACAGCTATCTTAGTAATATATTGATCTTACTAAATCATAGGTCTTTATGTAGTTTGGTGTATTGCTGTCAAATTTAAGGATTACATTAATCTAGGTCCAAAAAGCTTGAATTTGCAGTTCGGACTATATTCAGATAGTACACTTTAAATCTTTTTATAACTTTTTCAAATCAACTTGGATTTTCATCAAACTATACAGCTATCTTGGTAACATATTGATCTTACTGAATAAAAGGTCATTATGTAGTTTGGTGTATTGCTGTCAAATTTAATCTAGGTCAAAAAAGCTAGGATTTGCAATTTTGGACAAAATTCAGCATTTCAGATAGTACACTTTAATTTTTTTTATAACTTTTTCAAATCAACTTGGATTTTCATCAAACTATGCAGCTATATTAGTAATATATTGATCTTACTCAATCACAGGTCATTATGTAGTTTGGTGTGTTGCTTACAAATTTCTAGGTAAAAAAAGATTGAATTTGCAGTTCGGACTATATTTGGATAGTACACTTTAATTTTTTTTATAACTTTTTCAAATCAACTAGGATTTTCATCAAACTATACAGCTATCTTAGTAATATATTGATCTTACTAAATCATAGGTCTTTATGTAGTTTGGTGTATTGCTGTCAAATTTAAGGATTAAATTCATCTAGGTCCAAAAAGCTTGAATTTGCAGTTCCGACTATATTCAGATAGTTCTCCTTAAATCTTTTTATAACTTTTTCAAATCAACTTGGATTTTCATCAAACTATACAGCTATCTTGGTAACATATTGATCTTACTGAATCAAAGGTCATTATGTAGTTTGGTGTATTGCTGTCAAATTTAATGAAGGTCAAAAAAGGTAGGATTTGCAATTTTGGACAAAATTCAGCATTTCAGATAGTACACTCACCTTAATTTTTTTTATAACTTTTTCAAATCAACTTGGATTTTCATCAAACTATGCAGCTATATTAGTAATATATTGATCTTACTCAATCACAGGTCATTATGTAGTTTGGTGTGTTGCTTACAAATTTCTAGGTAAAAAAAGATTGAATTTGCAGTTCGGACTATATTTGGATAGTACACTTTAATTTTTTTTATAACTTTTTCAAATCAACTAGGATTTTCATCAAACTATACAGCTATCTTAGTAATATATTGATCTTACTAAATCATAGGTCTTTATGTAGTTTGGTGTATTGCTGTCAAATTTAAGGATTAAATTCATCTAGGTCCAAAAAGCTTGAATTTGCAGTTCCGACTATATTCAGATAGTTCTCCTTAAATCTTTTTATAACTTTTTCAAATCAACTTGGATTTTCATCAAACTATACAGCTATCTTGGTAACATATTGATCTTACTGAATCAAAGGTCATTATGTAGTTTGGTGTATTGCTGTCAAATTTAATGAAGGTCAAAAAAGGTAGGATTTGCAATTTTGGACAAAATTCAGCATTTCAGATAGTACACTCACCTTAATTTTTTTTATAACTTTTTCAAATCAACTTGGATTTTCATCAAACTATGCAGCTATATTAGTAATATATTGATCTTACTCAATCACAGGTCATTATGTAGTTTGGTGTGTTGCTTACAAATTTCTAGGTAAAAAAAGATTGAATTTGCAGTTCGGACTATATTCACATACCTAACCCTAATTTTGTTTATAACTTTTTCAAATCAACTAGGATTTTCATCAAACTATACAGCTATCTTAGTAATATATTGATCTTACTAAATCATAGGTCATTATGTAGTTTGGTGTATTGCTGTCAAATTTAAGGATTAAATTAATCTAGGTCCAAAAAGCTTGAATTTGCAGTTCCGACTATATTCAGATAGTACACCTTAAATCTTTTTATAACTTTTTCAAATCAACTTGGATTTTCATCAAACTATACAGCTATCTTGGTAACATATTGATCTTACTGAATCAAAGGTCATTATGTAGTTTGGTGTATTGCTGTCAAATTTAATGAAGGTCAAAAAAGCTAGGATTTGCAATTTTGGACAAAATTCAGCATTTCAGATAGTACACTCACCTTAATTTTTTTTATAACTTTTTCAAATCAACTTGGATTTTCATCAAACTATGCAGCTATATTAGTAATATATTGATCTTACTCAATCACAGGTCATTATGTAGTTTGGTGTGTTGCTTACAAATTTCTAGGTAAAAAAAGATTGAATTTGCAGTTCGGACTATATTCAGATACCTAACCCTAATTTTTTTTATAACTTTTTCAAATCAACTAGGATTTTCATCAAACTATACAGCTATCTTAGTAATATATTGATCTTACTAAATCATAGGTCATTATGTAGTTTGGTGTATTGCTGTCAAATTTAAGGATTAAATTAATCTAGGTCCAAAAAGCTTGAATTTGCAGTTCCGACTATATTCAGATAGTACACCTTAAATCTTTTTATAACTTTTTCAAATCAACTTGGATTTTCATCAAACTATACAGCTATCTTGGTAACATATTGATCTTACTGAATCAAAGGTCATTATGTAGTTTGGTGTATTGCTGTCAAATTTAATGAAGGTCAAAAAAGCTAGGATTTGCAATTTTGGACAAAATTCAGCATTTCAGATAGTACACTCACCTTAATTTTTTTTATAACTTTTTCAAATCAACTTGGATTTTCATCAAACTATGCAGCTATATTAGTAATATATTGATCTTACTCAATCACAGGTCATTATGTAGTTTGGTGTGTTGCTTACAAATTTCTAGGTAAAAAAAGATTGAATTTGCAGTTCGGACTATATTCAGATACCTAACCCTAATTTTGTTTATAACTTTTTCAAATCAACTAGGATTTTCATCAAACTATACAGCTATCTTAGTAATATATTGATCTTACTAAATCATAGGTCATTATGTAGTTTGGTGTATTGCTGTCAAATTTAAGGATTAAATTAATCTAGGTCCAAAAAGCTTGAATTTGCAGTTCCGACTATATTCAGATAGTACACCTTAAATCTTTTTATAACTTTTTCAAATCAACTTGGATTTTCATCAAACTATACAGCTATCTTAGTAATATATTGATCTTACTAAATCATAGGTCTTTATGTAGTTTGGTGTATTGCTGTCAAATTTAAGGATTAAATTCATCTAGGTCCAAAAAGCTTGAATTTGCAGTTCCGACTATATTCAGATAGTACACTTTAAATCTTTTTATAACTTTTTCAAATCAACTTGGATTTTCATCAAACTGTACAGCTATCTTGGTAACATATTGATCTTACTGAATCAAAGGTCATTATGTAGTTTGGTGTATTGCTGTCAAACTTAAGAATAGCTTTAATCTAGTTAAAAAAAGATTGAATTTGCAGTTCGGACTATATTCAGATAGTACACTTTAATTTTTTTTATAACTTTTTCAAATCAACTAGGATTTTCATCAACCTATACAGCTATTTTAGTAATATATTGATCTTACTAAATCATAGGTCATTATGTAGTTTGGTGTATTGCTGTCAAATTTAAGGATTAAATTAATACATTCTGACATTTTGCTATATGAGTCAGCCTGGGGTATCAAAACTACTTAAATTTTGTTACGTATCAATATATTGAACAAAAGGAGGACATGCTGGCACTCTTAATTTATGCGGACAAAAATTTGTAGTTGTTGTGTTCCAATATTGCTGTCATTTGTATTATACATTAAATCCTGACATAAAAATAGTTGCTGATTTACCATGCGGCTATATAGATTTACAAAATAAAGTGCAAATATGGTCAGTTTTGGTTGATGCAGTCAAATAATTTTGTTATAGGAGTCAGCCTGAGGTATCAAAACTACTGAAATTTTGTTGCTAGACAATATTTTGATTAAAAAGAGGACATGCTGGCAATCTATATTTATACGGAGAAAATTGTGTATTCACATTATGTTCCAATACTACTGTCATTTGTATAAAACATTCATTCTTGACATAAAATTATTACTGAATTATTATGCGGCTATATAGATTTACATAATAATGTGCAAATATGGTCAGTTTAAGTTGATGCTGTCAAATAATTTTGCAAACGGTAGGTTTTAATTGACAAGTCAAAACAGCTTAAATTTTCAGTGCGCAATAAATTCAGATAGTCAACCTTAAACATTTCTGTAACTTTTTCAAATCGACTTGGATTTTCAAAAACCTTGACAGCTATTTCCAATATACCCTGTTCTTACATAGGACAGAGTCATTTGGCATTTGGGTTGATTACTGGTAAATGGTATGTTTTAATTGAGAAGTCAAAACAGCTTAAATTTTCAGTGCGCAATAAATTCAGATAGTCAACCTTAAACATTTCTGTCACTTTTTCAAATCGACTTGGATTTTTATAAAACATGACAGCTGTCTCAATTATATACTGTTCTTACCAATTGCAAAGTCATTTGCCATTTTATTAACCTTCCTGTCAAATTGTAGGTTTATTTCATAGGTGAAAAAGGCTAAGATTTTCACTTCTGACTACATTCAGATAGTCACCTTTAAGAACTTTCTCAAATCAACTGGGATTTTAAGGTTAACTAGACAGCTATCTCAATTATATACTATTCTTACAAAATGCAAAGTAGCAGTTTGCCATTTTCATTCATTCCTGTCAAATTGTATGTTTAATTGAGTAACTGTAGACTGACAAACTGTGTAAATCTATCAAACCTGAGCTACCACAAGTATAAAATGTTTATGCCGGTAAGGAATAATCAAGAAAAAGGTCAATTTTATTCATGAATACAACAAATATACCAATTTGACACTTAAACTCCTTCACACGACAGGTCAGTGCTATCGTGTCCTAAATATTTATGCGGAGCACATTGAATTGTTGTACCAGCAATTCCTGCCACAGAAGCCTAAACCAACTAACTGCTGATTCAATAAAGTATGTTTAGGTGCAAATTAACCCTTTTTAACAGCCTTTGCAAGTCCCTAGAAAAACATTCGCATTCCTCAACACAGATTGCTATTTACACATGGAGCACTCCAAAATGTTGTACCAAGGAGTATAATTCCATATGAGGCATATGCTTTGGTATTCTCAGAGTGTTCTTTACATACACCTGTGCTGTCTCCTCTTATAAATGTCGGTTAAAAAATAGGCAGTGCCATTCTATGTTGCATAGTAAGGTGGAGCACCTGCTAATGTTGTACCAGGAATAAGCATTTTACAGTTATTAGTTGGCTTTTTTATCGACCTATAACTTTTGAATGCCTGAGCTGATGTTCCAAAACCAGACTGCTCAATTTGCCCAATTGCATGCCCATTCCAAAACGTTAAACATTTTGGAAATCGAACGGTAAACAACGGAGCTATGATTTTTCAAAGTTTGCCATGTACACTTCCGTGTTCCATACTACGTCTAATATGTAAACAAATACCCATGTGTTCTTTATCGACCTATAACTTTTGAATGCCTTACCTGATCTTCCAAACCTAGACTGCACAATTTGCCCAATTGAATGTCCTTTCCAAAACGTTAAACATTTTGTAAATCAAACGGTTAAAAACGGAGCTATGACTTTTTCAAAGTTTGCCATATAGCCTCCCGTATTCCTTACTACGTCTGATATGTAAACAAATACCCAAGTCTTCTTTAACGGCTATACACATTTTATTTTCACTATCAAGTCAGCACAATTTCCGCAGTTAAATGTCTCTTCCAAAACACTAAACAGTTTATACATCGGACCGCAAACAACGGAGCTACGATTTTTCAAACTTTGCCTATATTCCTAATTGGATTATCTTCCCTGAATTCAAATTTTGTGTCACACCTTGTTTGAGGAAATTATTACACAAAGCCTACTATATAAAGCACTCAGTACACATATGATAATGGGGGGAACCCTTGTATCCAAGGCATGTCGCGCATGCGCACTCAGACTTTATAAATAAATAAATAAAATTTTAACTATAAATTAACTCTAACACTCCAGCATTTATCAGACCAGTTAAAAAAAAAAAAAAAAAAAAAAAAAAATAATAAATATAATTTAACTCAAACAGTCCAGCATGAGGCATAAAAGTACATAAATATCATATAAAAGAAGAAATATTGGCACTTTTTATATCTGTCGACAAAGTTTTTAGTCTCCATACACTGAAAACTATAAACCAAAAAGAATAAAATAGGATGCCGGTATGGAATAACCTTGAAAAAGGTCAATGTTGACACCCTATATTGATGAGTACAACACATATAGCAATTTGAAACTTAAAATCCTTCAGTCTAATGTCTAACAATCAATTTTGAGGTACAAAAAGTACTCAATTACAAAGCCGGTACAAGAATATCAATAAAAAGAAAGAAATATTGTCGCCTTTTATTGTTATCGACACAAATAAAAGTAACCGTAGACTTATACAGTGTCAAATTATCCATCCTAAGAATGAAATGTTTATACCGGCACAGAAGTATCATCAAAAAGAAAGAAATATTGTCGCCTTTTATTGTTATCGACACAAATAAAAGTAACCGTAGACTTATACAGTGTCAAATTATCCATCAAAAAAATAAAATGTTCATGCTGACACACAAGTATCATCAAAAGGATAGATATTGGCACCATTTATAGATGCAGACAACAAATACAGCAACCCGAAACATTCATTTCTTCACTTTTGTGTCTGAGAATACATCTAAACTCATAAATATTATACAACATATGAAGTATTGTCACTTTTAGTTGGTATCGACATAAATATCAGTAACCGTACACTTATAAATCTCTCAATTGTTGTCAAATTATGCCTTCTTATAGTTGTCGACAAATGTTTTAGTAACCGTAGACTCCAAACCTGTGTAAAACTATCAATCCTCAGGTACCGAAAGGATAAAATGTTAATGCCGGTAAGTAATAACCAAGAAAATGGTCAATATTGGCACCCTATATTGCTGAATGCAACAAATATAGCACTTCAAAACATTTATTCTTTCACTTTTATGTCTGACAATCCATTTGAATGTATCAAATGTCCTCTATTACCAGGCCGGTACAAGAATATTGTAACAAAGATGAAATAGTGTCGCTTTTAATTGTTTCGCGACATAAATATTAGTAACCGTACACTTATAAATCTCTCAATTTGTGTCAAACCATTCATTCTGAGATTCAAATAATGATGCCGGACCAGAAAAATCAGGAAGAAGGGAAGATATTGGCACCTTTTGTTGATACCGACAACAAATTTTGTTATTTAAACTTGTTTTCATTCCCATTTAATGTCAAACAACCCATCAGGATGTATTTAAAAGTGCTCAATTATAAGGCCAGTACCAGAATATCATTCAAAAGAAGAAATATTGGCTCTTTTTATTCTTGTCGACAAAAGTTTTAGTATAACCGTAGACTTATGAAGCGCTTAATTTTTGAAAAAATTTTCATCGCGAGGTACATAAAGAATAAAATTATTATGCCGGTAGACAATATTCAAGGAAAAGGGTAAATATTGGCCCAAGATATTGATGAATACAACAGATATAGCAGCTTGACACTTAAACTCCTTCATGAAAGGCTATCATTTCTTAACATTTAGGTGGAGCACATTGGATATTTGTACCACAGTTTCTGACACGTTTTCTTCGGCGATCTATAACTTTTGAATGCCCCGATAGATTTTCAATATCAAGACACCAAAATGTGTGCAATTGAATGCCCATTATAAAACGTTAAACATTTTGGAAATCGAACGGTAAACAACGGAGCTATGATTTTTCAAAGTTTGCCATGTACACTTCCGTGTTCCATACTACGTCTAATATGTAAACAAATACCCATGTGTTCTTTATCGACCTATAACTTTTGAATGCCTGAACTGATCTTCCAAACCTAGACTGCACAATTTGCCCAATTGAATGTCCTTTCCAAAACGTTAAACATTTTGTAAATCAAACGGTTAAAAACTGAGCTATGATTTTTTCAAAATTTGCCATATAGCCTCCCGTATTCCTTACTACGTCTGATATGTAAACAAATACCCAAGTCTTCTTTAACGGCTATACACATTTTATTTTCACTATCAAGTCAGCATAATTTTCGCAGTTAAATGTCCTTTCCAAAACACTAAACAGTTTATACATCGGACCGCAAACAACGGAGCTACGATTTTTCAAACTTTGCCTATATTCCTAATTGGATTATCTTCCCTGAATTCAAATTTTGTGTCAACTTGTTTGAGGAAATTATTACACAAAGCCTACTATATAAAGCACTCAGTACACATATGCTAATGGGGGAACCCTTGTATCCAAGGCATGTCGCGCATGCGCACTCAGACTTTGAAAAAGGTCAATGTTGACACCCTATATTGATGAGTACAACACATATATAGCATTTGAAACTTAAAATCCTTCACTCTAATGTCTAACAATCAATTTTGAGGTACAAAAAGTACTCAATTACCAAGCCGGTACAAGAATATCAATAAAAAGAAAGAAATATTGTCGCCTTTTATTTTTATCGACACAAATAAAAGTAACCGTAGACTTATACAGTGTCAAATTATCCATCGTAATGATGAAATGTTTATACCGGCACAGAAGTATCATCAAAAAGAAAGAAATATTGTCGCCTTTTATTGTTATCGACACAAATATAAGTAACCGTAGACTTATACAGTGTCAAATTATCCATCCTAAGAATGAAATGTTTATACCGGCACAGAAGTATCATCAAAAAGAAAGAAATAGTGTCGCCTTTTATTGTTATCGACACAAATATAAGTAACCGTAGACTTATACAGTGTCAAATTATCCATCAAAAGAATAAAATGTTCATGCTGGCACACAAGTATCATCAAAAAGGATAGATATTGGCACCATGTATAGATGCAGACAACAAAATACAGCAACCTGAAACATTCATTTCTTCACTTTTGTGTCTGAGAATCCATCTAAACTCATAAATATCATACAACATATGAAATATTGTCACTTTTAGTTTGTATTGACATAAATATCAGTAACCGTACAAATATAAATCTCTCAATTGTTGTCAAATTATGCATTCTTATAGTTGTCGACAAATGTTTTATTAACCGTAGACTCCAAACCTGTGTAAAACTATCAATCCTCAGGTACCGAAAGGATAAAATGTTAATGCCGGTAAGTAATAACCAAGAAAATGGTCAATATTGGCACCCTATATTGCTGAATGCAACAAATATAGCACTTCAAAACATTTATTCTTTCACTTTTATGTCTGACAATCCATTTGAATGTATCAAATGGCCTCTATTACCAGGCCAGTACAAGAATAATAGAACAAAGATGAAATAGTGTCGCTTTTAATTGTTTCGCGACATAAATATTAGTAACCGTACACTTATAAATCTCTCAATTTGTGTCAAACCATTCATTCTGAGATTCAAATAATGATGCCGGACCAGAAAAATCAGGAAGAAGGGAAGATATTGGCACCTTTTGTTTATACCGACAACAAATTTTGTTATTTAAACTTGTTTTCATTCCCATTTAATGTCAAACAACCCATCAGGATGTATTTAAAAGTGCTCAATTATAAGGCCAGTACCAGAATATCATTCAAAAGAAGAAATATTGGCTCTTTTTATTCTTGTCGACAAAAGTTTTAGTATAACTGTAGACTTACGAAGCGCTTAATTTTTGACAAAATTTTCATCGCGAGGTACATAAAGAATAAAATTATTATGCCGGTAAAGAATATTCAAGGAAAAGGGTAAATATTGGCCCAAGATATTGATGAATACAACAAATATAGCAGCTTGACACTTAAACTCCTTCATGAAAGGCTATCATTTCTTAACATTTAGGGATCGTTGTACCACAGTTTCTGACACGTTTTCTTCGGCGACCTATAACTTTTGAATGCCCCAATACATTTTCAATATCAAGACACCAAAATGTGCGCAATTGAATTCCCTTTCCAAAACGCTAAACAGTTTAAAAATCGGACGGTCAACAACAGAGATACGATTTTTTCAAAGTTTGCCTATAAGCCTTATCAGATTATCTCCCCTGAATTTCAATATGCAAATTTTGGCATACCTTCTTCAGGAAATTGTTACAAAAAGACTACTATATATACAACTAAGTATGTATTACTATAGGGGGACCCTTGAATCCAAAACATATCGGCGCATGCGCACTTGAAAGGGTTAGGGTTAGAAAAAAAGATCCGGCTAACCCAAACCCTAACCCTAACCCTAATTTGGGTTAGGGTTAACCCTAACCCTCATATATTCATACGCCAGCCATATCACAACCCTTAATAGTCAGCCTACACCCCAGGTGCCCCCCTCTATATGATACCTAACCCTAACCCTAACCCTAACCCTACCCTAACCCTAACCCTAACCCTAACCCTAACCCTAACCCTAACCCTAACCCTAACCCTAACCCTAACCCTAACCCTAACCCTAACCCTAACCCTAACCCTAACCCTAACCCTAACCCTAACCCTAACCCTAACCCTAACCCTAACCCTAACCCTAACCCTAACCCTAACCCTAACCCTAACCCTAACCCTAACCCTAACCCTAACCCTAACCCTAACCCTAACCCTAACCCTAACCCTAACCCTAACCTAACCCTAACCCTAACCCTAACCCTAACCCTAACCCTAACCCTAACCCTAACCCTAACCCTAACCCTAACCCTAACCCTAACCCTAACCCTAACCCTAACCCTAACCCTAACCCTAACCCTAACCCTAACCCTAACCCTAACCCTAACCCTAACCCTAACCCTAACCCTAACCCTAACCCTAACCCTAACCCTAACCCTAACCCTAACCCTAACCCTAACCCTAACCCTAACCCTAACCCTAACCCTAACCCTAACCCTAACCCTAACCCTAACCCTAACCCTAACCCTAACCCTAACCCTAACCCTAACCCTAACCCTAACCCTAACCCTAACCCTAACCCTAACCCTAACCCTAACCCTAACCCTAACCCTAACCCTAACCCTAACCCTAACCCTAACCCTAACCCTAACCCTAACCCTAACCCTAACCCTAACCCTAACCCTAACCCTAACCCTAACCCTAACCCTAACCCTAACCCTAACCCTAACCCTAACCCTAACCCTAACCCTAACCCTAACCCTAACCCTAACCCTAACCCTAACCCTAACCCTAACCCTAACCCTAACCCTAACCCTAACCCTAACCCTAACCCTAACCCTAACCCTAACCCTAACCCTAACCCTAACCCTAACCCTAACCCTAACCCTAACCCTAACCCTAACCCTAACCCTAACCCTAACCCTAACCCTAACCCTAACCCTAACCCTAACCCTAACCCTAACCCTAACCCTAACCCTAACCCTAACCCTAACCCTAACCCTAACCCTAACCCTAACCCTAACCCTAACCCTAACCCTAACCCTAACCCTAACCCTAACCCTAACCCTAACCCTAACCCTAACCCTAACCCTAACCCTAACCCTAACCCTAACCCTAACCCTAACCCTAACCCTAACCCTAACCCTAACCCTAACCCTAACCCTAACCCTAACCCTAACCCTAACCCTAACCCTAACCCTAACCCTAACCCTAACCCTAACCCTAACCCTAACCCTAACCCTAACCCTAACCCTAACCCTAACCCTAACCCTAACCCTAACCCTAACCCTAACCCTAACCCTAACCCTAACCCTAACCCTAACCCTAACCCTAACCCTAACCCTAACCCTAACCCTAACCCTAACCCTAACCCTAACCCTAACCCTAACCCTAACCCTAACCCTAACCCTAACCAAAACCCCAAATGTGTTAAAATCGTTGTTTTGAAGGCCTTACTTTATCTTGGAACGGGTAAGTCTAGGGGGTTAACCGATTAGATTTTCGTATTAAGTTTTTTCACGAACTTCTCAAAAATCACAGTTTTGGAGGGGTGGGGGGTCAGGTTGTGGTTTTTGGTACTTTTCAAAGTCGATATTTTCAAAGTCTCAACATGATCCTATGCTTCGATTGGCTTGAAATTAATAAATCGACCCCGTTAGGGGCAGTACTTTGCGAGAATTAAGCCTATGATGAAAACCGCAAGTCTTTATCTTTTGTAGTTTCGGAGTTGGGGTTAATGTCGGGATTAGGCTTCACTCTCACACAAACGTTTCTTCAGTGAGGTCGGAAAGTGCGGCCGTACACTTCATTGATACCAATAAGTTTTCATGCTCTAGATCGCCTTTTCATCTTTTTGGAACAGTTAACTTTAAGAAAATATCTCTATTCAAATCCATTCTACACCTATTTGAAGATTGAAGTCAAAGGCACTTTTCATACTCTGTACTTAGAAATATTTTTGGAAATTTCTGACGCATGCGCAGTCACAAAAAAGGGCAGACATGCGCAGAATTGAAAAAGGGCACCTCACTAACCCTCGTCAAAGTCCACTACCCTAAACCCTAACCCTAACCCTAACCCTAACCCTAACCCTAACCCTAACCCTAACCCTAACCCTAACCCTAACCTAACCCTAAACCCTAACCCTAACCTAACCCTAACCCTAACCCTAACCCTAACCCTAACCCTAACCCTAACCCTAACCCTAACCCTAACCCTAACCCTAACCCTATGATGAAAACCGCAAGTCTTTATCTTTTGTAGTTTCGGAGTTGGGGTTAATGTCGGGATTAGGCTTCACTCTCACACAAACGTTTCTTCAGTGAGGTCGGAAAGTGCGGCCGTACACTTCATTGATACCAATAAGTTTTCATGCTCTAGATCGCCTTTTCATCTTTTCGGAACAGTTAACTTTAAGAAAATATCTCTATTCAAATCCATTCTACACCTATTTGAAGATTGAAGTCAAAGGCACTTTTCATACTCTGTACTTAGAAATATTTTTGGAAATTTCTCACGCATGCGCAGTCACAAAAAAGGTCAGACATGCGCAGAAGTAAAAAAGGTCACCTCACTAACCCTCGCCAAAGTCCACTACCATCCTTTAAGTCCACTACCCTGACCCTTACCCTAACACTAACCCTGACCCTAACCCTAACCCTGACCCTGACCCTGACCCTAACCCAAACCCTGACCCTAACCCAAACCCAAACCCTGACCCTAACCCTGACCCAAACCCTGACCCTAACCCTAACCCAAACCCTGACCCTAACCCAAACACTAACCCTAACCCAAACCCCAAATGTGTTAAAATCGTTGTTTTGAAGGCCTTACTTTATCTTGGAACGGGTAAGTCTAGGGGGTTAACCGATTAGATTTTCGTATTAAGTTTTTTCACGAACTTCTCAAAAATCACAGTTTTGCAGGGGTGGGGGGTCAGGTTGTGGTTTTTGGTACTTTTCAAAGTCGATCTTTTCAAAGTCTCAACATGATCCTATGCTTCGATTGGCTTGAAATTAATAAATCGACCCCGTTAGGGGCAGTACTTTGCGAGAATTAAGCCTATGATGAAAACCGCAAGTCTTTATCTTTTGTAGTTTCGGAGTTGGGGTTAATGTCGGGATTAGGCTTCACTCTCACACAAACGTTTCTTCAGTGAGGTCGGAAAGTGCGGCCGTACACTTCATTGATACCAATAAGTTTTCATGCTCTAGATCGCCTTTTCATCTTTTCGGAACAGTTAACTTTAAGAAAATATCTCTATTCAAATCCATTCTACACCTATTTGAAGATTGAAGTCAAAGGCACTTTTCATACTCTGTACTTAGAAATATTTTTGGAAATTTCTCACGCATGCGCAGTCACAAAAAAGGTCAGACATGCGCAGAAGTAAAAAAGGTCACCTCACTAACCCTCGCCAAAGTCCACTACCATCCTTTAAGTCCACTACCCTGACCCTTACCCTAACACTAACCCTGACCCTAACCCTAACCCTGACCCTGACCCTGACCCTAACCCAAACCCTGACCCTAACCCAAACCCAAACCCTGACCCTAACCCTGACCCAAACCCTGACCCTAACCCTAACCCAAACCCTGACCCTAACCCAAACACTAACCCTAACCCAAACCCCAAATGTGTTAAAATCGTTGTTTTGAAGGCCTTACTTTATCTTGGAACGGGTAAGTCTAGGGGGTTAACCGATTAGATTTTCGTATTAAGTTTTTTCACGAACTTCTCAAAAATCACAGTTTTGCAGGGGTGGGGGGTCAGGTTGTGGTTTTTGGTACTTTTCAAAGTCGATCTTTTCAAAGTCTCAACATGATCCTATGCTTCGATTGGCTTGAAATTAATAAATCGACCCCGTTAGGGGCAGTACTTTGCGAGAATTAAGCCTATGATGAAAACCGCAAGTCTTTATCTTTTGTAGTTTCGGAGTTGGGGTTAATGTCGGGATTAGGCTTCACTCTCACACAAACGTTTCTTCAGTGAGGTCGGAAAGTGCGGCCGTACACTTCATTGATACCAATAAGTTTTCATGCTCTAGATCGCCTTTTCATCTTTTCGGAACAGTTAACTTTAAGAAAATATCTCTATTCAAATCCATTCTACACCTATTTGAAGATTGAAGTCAAAGGCACTTTTCATACTCTGTACTTAGAAATATTTTTGGAAATTTCTCACGCATGCGCAGTCACAAAAAAGGTCAGACATGCGCAGAAGTAAAAAAGGTCACCTCACTAACCCTCGCCAAAGTCCACTACCATCCTTTAAGTCCACTACCCTGACCCTTACCCTAACACTAACCCTGACCCTAACCCTAACCCTGACCCTGACCCTGACCCTAACCCAAACCCTGACCCTAACCCAAACCCAAACCCTGACCCTAACCCTGACCCAAACCCTGACCCTAACCCTAACCCAAACCCTGACCCTAACCCAAACACTAACCCTAACCCAAACCCCAAATGTGTTAAAATCGTTGTTTTGAAGGCCTTACTTTATCTTGGAACGGGTAAGTCTAGGGGGTTAACCGATTAGATTTTCGTATTAAGTTTTTTCACGAACTTCTCAAAAATCACAGTTTTGCAGGGGTGGGGGGTCAGGTTGTGGTTTTTGGTACTTTTCAAAGTCGATCTTT
>NW_026262678.1:2819311-2839311 GCF_021869535.1 Mytilus californianus | reverse complement strand
ATATTTTCAAAGTCTCAACATGATCCTATGCTTCGATTGGCTTGAAATTAATAAATCGACCCCGTTAGGGGCAGTACTTTGCGAGAATTAAGCCTATGATGAAAACCGCAAGTCTTTATCTTTTGTAGTTTCGGAGTTGGGGTTAATGTCGGGATTAGGCTTCACTCTCACACAAACGTTTCTTCAGTGAGGTCGGAAAGTGCGGCCGTACACTTCATTGATACCAATAAGTTTTCATGCTCTAGATCGCCTTTTCATCTTTTCGGAACAGTTAACTTTAAGAAAATATCTCTATTCAAATCCATTCTACACCTATTTGAAGATTGAAGTCAAAGGCACTTTTCATACTCTGTACTTAGAAATATTTTTGGAAATTTCTGACGCATGCGCAGTCACAAAAAAGGGCAGACATGCGCAGAAGTGAAAAAGGGCACCTCACTAACCCTCGTCAAAGTCCACTACCATACGCAAACCCTGACCCTAACCCTAACTTAAACCCTGACCCTGACCCTAACCCTGACCCTAACCCTGACCCAAACCCTGACCCTAACCCTGACCCTAACCCTGACCCAAACCCTGACCCTAACCCTGACCCTAACCCTGACCCAAACCCTGACCCAAACCCTGACCCTAACTCTAACCCAAACACTAACCCAAACCAAAACCCCAAATGTGTTAAAATCGTTGTTTTGAAGGCCTTACTTTATCTTGGAACAACCGATTAGATTTTCGTATTAAGTTTTTTCACGAACTTCTCAAAAATCACAGTTTTGGAGGGGTGGGGGGTCAGGTTGTGGTTTTTGGTACTTTTCAAAGTCGATATTTTCAAAGTCTCAACATGATCCTATGCTTCGATTGGCTTGAAATTAATAAATCGACCCCGTTAGGGGCAGTACTTTGCGAGAATTAAGCCTATGATGAAAACCGCAAGTCTTTATCTTTTGTAGTTTCGGAGTTGGGGTTAATGTCGGGATTAGGCTTCACTCTCACACAAACGTTTCTTCAGTGAGGTCGGAAAGTGCGGCCGTACACTTCATTGATACCAATAAGTTTTCATGCTCTAGATCGCCTTTTCATCTTTTCGGAACAGTTAACTTTAAGAAAATATCTCTATTCAAATCCATTCTACACCTATTTGAAGATTGAAGTCAAAGGCACTTTTCATACTCTGTACTTAGAAATATTTTTGGAAATTTCTGACGCATGCGCAGTCACAAAAAAGGGCAGACATGCGCAGAAGTGAAAAAGGGCACCTCACTAACCCTCGTCAAAGTCCACTACCATACGCAAACCCTGACCCTAACCCTAACTTAAACCCTGACCCTGACCCTAACCCTGACCCTAACCCTGACCCAAACCCTGACCCTAACCCTGACCCTAACCCTGACCCAAACCCTGACCCTAACCCTGACCCTAACCCTGACCCAAACCCTGACCCAAACCCTGACCCTAACTCTAACCCAAACACTAACCCAAACCAAAACCCCAAATGTGTTAAAATCGTTGTTTTGAAGGCCTTACTTTATCTTGGAACGGGTAAGTCTAGGGGGTTAACCGATTAGATTTTCGTATTAAGTTTTTTCACGAACTTCTCAAAAATCACAGTTTTGGAGGGGTGGGGGGTCAGGTTGTGGTTTTTGGTACTTTTCAAAGTCGATATTTTCAAAGTCTCAACATGATCCTATGCTTCGATTGGCTTGAAATTAATAAATCGACCCCGTTAGGGGCAGTACTTTGCAAGAATTAAGCCTATGATGAAAACCGCAAGTCTTTATCTTTTGTAGTTTCGGAGTTGGGGTTAATGTCGGGATTAGGCTTCACTCTCACACAAACGTTTCTTCAGTGAGGTCGGAAAGTGCGGCCGTACACTTCATTGATACCAATAAGTTTTCATGCTCTAGATCGCCTTTTCATCTTTTCGGAACAGTTAACTTTAAGAAAATATCTCTATTCAAATCCATTCTACACCTATTTGAAGATTGAAGTCAAAGGCACTTTTCATACTCTGTACTTAGAAATATTTTTGGAAATTTCTGACGCATGCGCAGTCACAAAAAAGGGCAGACATGCGCAGAAGTGAAAAAGGGCACCTCACTAACCCTCGTCAAAGTCCACTACCATACGCAAACCCTGACCCTAACCCTAACTTAAACCCTGACCCTGACCCTAACCCTGACCCTAACCCTGACCCAAACCCTGACCCTAACCCTGACCCTAACCCTGACCCAAACCCTGACCCTAACCCTGACCCTAACCCTGACCCAAACCCTGACCCAAACCCTGACCCTAACTCTAACCCAAACACTAACCCAAACCAAAACCCCAAATGTGTTAAAATCGTTGTTTTGAAGGCCTTACTTTATCTTGGAACGGGTAAGTCTAGGGGGTTAACCGATTAGATTTTCGTATTAAGTTTTTTCACGAACTTCTCAAAAATCACAGTTTTGGAGGGGTGGGGGGTCAGGTTGTGGTTTTTGGTACTTTTCAAAGTCGATATTTTCAAAGTCTCAACATGATCCTATGCTTCGATTGGCTTGAAATTAATAAATCGACCCCGTTAGGGGCAGTACTTTGCGAGAATTAAGCCTATGATGAAAACCGCAAGTCTTTATCTTTTGTAGTTTCGGAGTTGGGGTTAATGTCGGGATTAGGCTTCACTCTCACACAAACGTTTCTTCAGTGAGGTCGGAAAGTGCGGCCGTACACTTCATTGATACCAATAAGTTTTCATGCTCTAGATCGCCTTTTCATCTTTTCGGAACAGTTAACTTTAAGAAAATATCTCTATTCAAATCCATTCTACACCTATTTGAAGATTGAAGTCAAAGGCACTTTTCATACTCTGTACTTAGAAATATTTTTGGAAATTTCTGACGCATGCGCAGTCACAAAAAAGGGCAGACATGCGCAGAAGTGAAAAAGGGCACCTCACTAACCCTCGTCAAAGTCCACTACCCTCATATATTCATACGCCAGCCATATCACAACCATTAATTGTCAGCCTACACCCCAGGTGCCCCCCTCTATATGATACCTAACCCTAACCCTAACCCTAACCCTAACCCTAACCCTAACCCTAACCCTAACCCTAACCCTAACCCTAACCCTAACCCTAACCCTAACCCTAACCCTAACCCTAAACCCTAACCCTAACCCTAACCCTAACCCTAACCCTAACCCTAACCCTAACCCTAACCCTAACCCTAACCCTAACCCTAACCCTAACCCTAACCCTAACCCTAACCCTAACCCTAACCCTAACCCTAACCCTAACCCTAACCCTAACCCTAACCCTAACCCTAACCCTAACCCTAACCCTAACCCTAACCCTAACCCTAACCCTAACCCTAACCCCTAACCCTAACCCTAACCCTAACCCTAACCCTAACCCTAACCCTAACCCTAACCCTAACCCTAACCCTAACCCTAACCCTAACCCTAACCCTAACCCTAACCCTAACCCTAACCCTAACCCTAACCCTAACCCTAACCCTAACCCTAACCCTAACCCTAACCACCTAACCCTAACCCTAACCCTAACCCTAACCCTAACCCTAACCCTAACCCTAACCCTAACCCTAACCCTAACCCTAACCCTAACCCTAACCCTAACCCTAACCCTAACCCTAACCCTAACCCTAACCCTAACCCTAACCCTAACCCTAACCCTAACCCTAACCCTAACCCTAACCCTAACCCTAACCCTAACCCTAACCCTAACCCTAACCCTAACCCTAACCCAAAACATATCGGCGCATGCGCACTTGAAAGGGTTAGGGTTAGAAAAAAAGATCCGGCTAACCCAAACCCTAACCCAGGTTAGGGTTAACCCTAATTTGGGTTAGGGTTAACCCTAACCCTCATATATTCATACGCCAGCCATATCACAACCATTAATTGTCAGCCTACACCCCAGGTGCCCCCCTCTATATGATACCTAACCCTGACTCTAACCCTAACCCTAACACTAACCCTAACCCTGACCCTAACCCTGACCCTAACCCTAACACTAACCCTAACCCTAACCCTAACCCTAACCCAAACCCTGACCCTAACCCTGACCCAAACCCAAACCCAAACCCTAACCCTCTCAATGATAACTTGCATACAGACTTTGAACGTTAATAACTTTGGCATTTCTCAACCGATTTGAAAGATCTTTGGCGTTTTGGAAAGCCCAGACAGGCTGCTATTTGATCAGTTATTGTTTTGTCGTTCATATTAAAGCCTTTATTTTCCTATCAACCTGTAACATTGCAATATGGTCATTTTCTGAGGCTCGTATCTTTGCCATTTCTCAAGCAATCGGAAAAACATATAAGTAAATAAGACTCGTTTTTTCAAGTTCTTTCAGGATAACCTCAGGTCGGAGACTTCATTCCTGTAAACAAAAAGTTGGGTTCAAAAATCTGCCAAATTCTTTGAAAGATTTGCAATTTTTTCACAAGAACAACGAAATCTCCGTCATTTTACTACCTTAAAGCTGGAACTTTTTGGTATACATAAGCTGACAAAATGCGCCAGCTATTGGTGTATATAAGACGTGTATATCTAGCGGGGTTATTGCGTATCAACATGAAACGTGTTTGAACAAAATCGATGAAAGACGAAATACGCCGGCTATTTCACACGGTCCAAAAGCGTTTTTCATGGTTTCTCATTCTCAGAATTAGGTGTGTGAAATTTAAAGTGTGTGGTCCACTTGCAAAGAGGAAATCAATATAGTTAAAAAAAAAAAAAAAAAAAAAAAATAAACAAATAAAAATTTTAACTATAATTAAACTCTAACACTACAGCATTTATCAAAACAGTTAAAAAAAAAAAAAAAAAAAAAAAAAAAAAAAAAATAATAAATATAATTTAACTCAAACAGTCCAGCATGAGGCATAAAAGTACTCATTTATCAGAGCAGTACTTAAATATCATATAAAAGGAGAAATATTGGCACTTTCTATATCTGTCGACAAAGTTTTTAGTCTCCATACACTGAAAACTATAAACCAAAAAGAATAAAATATGATGCCGGTATGGAATAACCATGAAAAAAGGTCAATGTTGACACCCTATATTGATGAGTACAACACATATTGCAATTTGAAACTTAAAATCCTTCACTCTAATGTCTAACAATCAGTCTTGAGGTACAAAAAGTACTCAATTACCAAGCCGGTACAAGAATATCAATAAAAAGAAAGAAATAGTGTCGCCTTTTATTGTTATCGACACAAATAAAAGTAACCGTAGACTTATACAGTGTCAAATTATCCATCCTAAGAATGAAATGTTTATACCGGCACAGAAGTATCATCAAAAAGAAAGAAATAGTGTCGCCTTTTATTGTTATCGACACAAATAAAAGTAACCGTAGACTTATACAGTGTCAAATTATCCATCCTAAGAATGAAATGTTTATACCGGCACAGAAGTATCATCAAAAAGAAAGAAATAGTGTCGCCTTTTATTGTTATCGACACAAATATAAGTAACCGTAGACTTATACAGTGTCAAATTATCCATCAAAAGAATAAAATGTTTATACCGGCACAGAAGTATCATCAAAAAGAAAGAAATAGTGTCGCCTTTTATTGTTATCGACACAAATATAAGTAACCGTAGACTTATACAGTGTCAAATTATCCATCAAAAGAATAAAATGTTCATGCTGGCACACAAGTATCATCAAAAAGGATAGATATTGGCACCATGTATAGATGCAGACAACAAAATACAGCAACCTGAAACATTCATTTCTTCACTTTTGTGTCTGAGAATCCATCTAAACTCATAAATATCATACAACATATGAAATATTGTCACTTTTAGTTGGTATTGACATAAATATCAGTAACCGTACACTTATAAATCTCTCAATTGTTGTCAAAGTATGCATTCTTATAGTTGTCGACAAATGTTTTAGTAACCGTAGACTCCTAACCTGTGTAAAACTATCAATCCTCAGGTACTGAAAGGATAAAATGTTAATGCCGGTAAGTAATAACCAAGAAAATGGTCAATATTGGCACCCTATATTGCTGAATGCAACAAATATAGCACTTCAAAACATTTATTCTTTCACTTTAATGTCTGACAATCCATTTGAATGTATCAAATGGCCTCTATTACCTGGCCAGTACAAGAATATTAGGACAAAGATGAAATAGTGTCGCTTTTAATTGTTTCGCGACATAAATATTAGTAACCGTACACTTATAAATCTCTCAATTTGTGTCAAACCATTCATTCTGAGATTCAAATAATGATGCCGGACCAGAAAAATCAGGAAGAAGGGAAGATATTGGCACCTTTTGTTTATACCGACAACAAATTTTGTTATTTAAACTTGTTTTCATTCCCATTTAATGTCAAACAACCCATCAGGATGTATTTAAAAGTGCTCAATTATAAGGCCAGTACCAGAATATCATTCAAAAGAAGAAATATTGGCTCTTTTTATTCTTGTCGACAAAAGTTTTAGTATAACCGTAGACTTACGAAGCGCTTAATTTTTGACAAAATTTTCATCGCGAGGTACATAAAGAATGAAATTATTATGCCGGTAGAGAATATTCAAGGAAAAGGGTAAATATTGGCCCAAGATATTGATGAATACAACAAATATAGCAGCTTGACACTTAAACTCCTTCATGAAAGGCTATCATTTCTTAACATTTAGGGAAAGTTGTACCACAGTTTCTGACACGTTTTCTTCGGCGACCTATAACTTTTGAATGCCCCGATACATTTTCAATATCAAGACATCAAAATGTGCGCAATTGAATTCCCTTTCCAAAACGCTAAACAGTTTAAAAATCGGACGGTCAACAACAGAGATACGATTTTTTCAAAGTTTGCCTATAAGCCTTAACAGATTATCTCCCCTGAATTTCAATATGCAAATTTTGGCATACCTTCTTCAGGAAATTGTTACAAAAAGACTACTATATATACAACTAAGTATGTATTACTGTAGGGGGACCCATGAATCCAAAACATATCGGCGCATGCGCACTTGAAAGGGTTAGGGTTAGAAAAAAAGATCCGGCTAACCCAAACCCTAACCCAGGTTAGGGTTAACCCTAATTTGGGTTAGGGTTAACCCTAACCCTCATATATTCATACGCCAGCCATATCACAACCATTAATTGTCAGCCTACACCCCAGCCTACACCCCAGGTGCCCCCCTCTATATGATACCTAACCCTAACCCTAACCCTAACCCTAACCCTAACCCTAACCCTAACCCTAACCCTAACCCTAACCCTAACCCTAACCCTAACCCTAACCCTAACCCTAACCCTAACCCTAACCCTAACCCTAACCCTAACCCTAACCCTAACCCTAACCCTAACCCTAACCCTAACCCTAACCCTAACCCTAACCCTAACCCTAACCCTAACCCTAACCCTAACCCTAACCCTAACCCTAACCCTAACCCTAACCCTAACCCTAACCCTAACCCTAACCCTAACCCTAACCCTAACCCTAACCCCTAACCCTAACCCTAACCCTAACCCTAACCCTAACCCTAACCCTAACCCTAACCCTAACCCTAACCCCTAACCCTAACCCTAACCCTAACCCTAACCCTAACCCTAACCCTAACCCTAACCCTAACCCTAACCCTAACCCTAACCCTAACCCCGGCACTTTTCATACTCTGTACTTAGAAATATTTTTGGAAATTTCTGACGCATGCGCAGTCACAAAAAAGGGCAGACATGCGCAGAAGTGAAAAAGGGCACCTCACTAACCCTCGTCAAAGTCCACTACCATACGCAAACCCTGACCCTAACCCTAACTTAAACCCTGACCCTGACCCTAACCCTGACCCAAACCCTGACCCTAACCCTAACCCTAACCCTAACCCTAACCCTAACCCTAACCCTAACCCTAACCCTAACCCTAACCTAACCCTAACCCTAACCCTAACCCTAACCCTAACCCTAACCCTAACCCTAAACCCTAACCCTAACCCTAACCCTTCAAATCCATTCTACACCTATTTGAAGATTGAAGTCAAAGGCACTTTTCATACTCTGTACTTAGAAATATTTTTGGAAATTTCTGACGCATGCGCAGTCACAAAAAAGGGCAGACATGCGCAGAAGTGAAAAAGGGCACCTCACTAACCCTCGTCAAAGTCCACTACCATACGCAAACCCTGACCCTAACCCTAACTTAAACCCTGACCCTGACCCTAACCCTGACCCTAACCCTGACCCAAACCCTGACCCTAACCCTGACCCTAACCCTGACCCAAACCCTGACCCTAACCCTGACCCTAACCCTGACCCAAACCCTGACCCTAACTCTAACCCAAACACTAACCCAAACCAAAACCCCAAATGTGTTAAAATCGTTGTTTTGAAGGCCTTACTTTATCTTGGAACGGGTAAGTCTACGGGGTTAACCGATTAGATTTTCGTATTAAGTTTTTTCACGAACTTCTCAAAAATCACAGTTTTGGAGGGGTGGGGGGTCAGGTTGTGGTTTTTGGTACTTTTCAAAGTCGATATTTTCAAAGTCTCAACATGATCCTATGCTTCGATTGGCTTGAAATTAATAAATCGACCCCGTTAGGGGCAGTACTTTGCGAGAATTAAGCCTATGATGAAAACCGCAAGTCTTTATCTTTTGTAGTTTCGGAGTTGGGGTTAATGTCGGGATTAGGCTTCACTCTCACACAAACGTTTCTTCAGTGAGGTCGGAAAGTGCGGCCGTACACTTCATTGATACCAATAAGTTTTCATGCTCTAGATCGCCTTTTCATCTTTTTGGAACAGTTAACTTTAAGAAAATATCTCTATTCAAATCCATTCTACACCTATTTGAAGATTGAAGTCAAAGGCACTTTTCATACTCTGTACTTAGAAATATTTTTGGAAATTTCTGACGCATGCGCAGTCACAAAAAAGGGCAGACATGCGCAGAAGTGAAAAAGGGCACCTCACTAACCCTCGTCAAAGTCCACTACCATACGCAAACCCTGACCCTAACCCTAACTTAAACCCTGACCCTGACCCTAACCCTGACCCTAACCCTGACCCAAACCCTGACCCTAACCCTGACCCTAACCCTGACCCAAACCCTGACCCTAACCCTGACCCTAACCCTGACCCAAACCCTGACCCTAACTCTAACCCAAACACTAACCCAAACCAAAACCCCAAATGTGTTAAAATCGTTGTTTTGAAGGCCTTACTTTATCTTGGAACGGGTAAGTCTAGGGGGTTAACCGATTAGATTTTCGTATTAAGTTTTTTCACGAACTTCTCAAAAATCACAGTTTTGGAGGGGTGGGGGGTCAGGTTGTGGTTTTTGGTACTTTTCAAAGTCGATATTTTCAAAGTCTCAACATGATCCTATGCTTCGATTGGCTTGAAATTAATAAATCGACCCCGTTAGGGGCAGTACTTTGCGAGAATTAAGCCTATGATGAAAACCGCAAGTCTTTATCTTTTGTAGTTTCGGAGTTGGGGTTAATGTCGGGATTAGGCTTCACTCTCACACAAACGTTTCTTCAGTGAGGTCGGAAAGTGCGGCCGTACACTTCATTGATACCAATAAGTTTTCATGCTCTAGATCGCCTTTTCATCTTTTTGGAACAGTTAACTTTAAGAAAATATCTCTATTCAAATCCATTCTACACCTATTTGAAGATTGAAGTCAAAGGCACTTTTCATACTCTGTACTTAGAAATATTTTTGGAAATTTCTGACGCATGCGCAGTCACAAAAAAGGGCAGACATGCGCAGAAGTGAAAAAGGGCACCTCACTAACCCTCGTCAAAGTCCACTACCATACGCAAACCCTGACCCTAACCCTAACTTAAACCCTGACCCTGACCCTAACCCTGACCCTAACCCTGACCCAAACCCTGACCCTAACCCTGACCCTAACCCTGACCCAAACCCTGACCCTAACCCTGACCCTAACCCTGACCCAAACCCTGACCCTAACTCTAACCCAAACACTAACCCAAACCAAAACCCCAAATGTGTTAAAATCGTTGTTTTGAAGGCCTTACTTTATCTTGGAACGGGTAAGTCTAGGGGGTTAACCGATTAGATTTTCGTATTAAGTTTTTTCACGAACTTCTCAAAAATCACAGTTTTGGAGGGGTGGGGGGTCAGGTTGTGGTTTTTGGTACTTTTCAAAGTCGATATTTTCAAAGTCTCAACATGATCCTATGCTTCGATTGGCTTGAAATTAATAAATCGACCCCGTTAGGGGCAGTACTTTGCGAGAATTAAGCCTATGATGAAAACCGCAAGTCTTTATCTTTTGTAGTTTCGGAGTTGGGGTTAATGTCGGGATTAGGCTTCACTCTCACACAAACGTTTCTTCAGTGAGGTCGGAAAGTGCGGCCGTACACTTCATTGATACCAATAAGTTTTCATGCTCTAGATCGCCTTTTCATCTTTTTGGAACAGTTAACTTTAAGAAAATATCTCTATTCAAATCCATTCTACACCTATTTGAAGATTGAAGTCAAAGGCACTTTTCATACTCTGTACTTAGAAATATTTTTGGACATTTCTGACGCATGCGCAGTCACAAAAAAGGGCAGACATGCGCAGAAGTGAAAAAGGGCACCTCACTAACCCTCGTCAAAGTCCACTACCATACGCAAACCCTGACCCTAACCCTAACTTAAACCCTGACCCTGACCCTAACCCTGACCCTAACCCTGACCCAAACCCTGACCCTAACCCTGACCCTAACCCTGACCCAAACCCTGACCCTAACCCTGACCCTAACCCTGACCCAAACCCTGACCCTAACTCTAACCCAAACACTAACCCAAACCAAAACCCCAAATGTGTTAAAATCGTTGTTTTGAAGGCCTTACTTTATCTTGGAACGGGTAAGTCTAGGGGGTTAACCGATTAGATTTTCGTATTAAGTTTTTTCACGAACTTCTCAAAAATCACAGTTTTGGAGGGGTGGGGGGTCAGGTTGTGGTTTTTGGTACTTTTCAAAGTCGATATTTTCAAAGTCTCAACATGATCCTATGCTTCGATTGGCTTGAAATTAATAAATCGACCCCGTTAGGGGCAGTACTTTGCGAGAATTAAGCCTATGATGAAAACCGCAAGTCTTTATCTTTTGTAGTTTCGGAGTTGGGGTTAATGTCGGGATTAGGCTTCACTCTCACACAAACGTTTCTTCAGTGAGGTCGGAAAGTGCGGCCGTACACTTCATTGATACCAATAAGTTTTCATGCTCTAGATCGCCTTTTCATCTTTTTGGAACAGTTAACTTTAAGAAAATATCTCTATTCAAATCCATTCTACACCTATTTGAAGATTGAAGTCAAAGGCACTTTTCATACTCTGTACTTAGAAATATTTTTGGAAATTTCTGACGCATGCGCAGTCACAAAAAAGGGCAGACATGCGCAGAAGTGAAAAAGGGCACCTCACTAACCCTCGTCAAAGTCCACTACCATACGCAAACCCTGACCCTAACCCTAACTTAAACCCTGACCCTGACCCTAACCCTGACCCTAACCCTGACCCAAACCCTGACCCTAACCCTGACCCTAACCCTGACCCAAACCCTGACCCTAACCCTGACCCTAACCCTGACCCAAACCCTGACCCTAACTCTAACCCAAACACTAACCCAAACCAAAACCCCAAATGTGTTAAAATCGTTGTTTTGAAGGCCTTACTTTATCTTGGAACGGGTAAGTCTAGGGGGTTAACCGATTAGATTTTCGTATTAAGTTTTTTCACGAACTTCTCAAAAATCACAGTTTTGGAGGGGTGGGGGGTCAGGTTGTGGTTTTTGGTACTTTTCAAAGTCGATATTTTCAAAGTCTCAACATGATCCTATGCTTCGATTGGCTTGAAATTAATAAATCGACCCCGTTAGGGGCAGTACTTTGCGAGAATTAAGCCTATGATGAAAACCGCAAGTCTTTATCTTTTGTAGTTTCGGAGTTGGGGTTAATGTCGGGATTAGGCTTCACTCTCACACAAACGTTTCTTCAGTGAGGTCGGAAAGTGCGGCCGTACACTTCATTGATACCAATAAGTTTTCATGCTCTAGATCGCCTTTTCATCTTTTTGGAACAGTTAACTTTAAGAAAATATCTCTATTCAAATCCATTCTACACCTATTTGAAGATTGAAGTCAAAGGCACTTTTCATACTCTGTACTTAGAAATATTTTTGGAAATTTCTGACGCATGCGCAGTCACAAAAAAGGGCAGACATGCGCAGAAGTGAAAAAGGGCACCTCACTAACCCTCGTCAAAGTCCACTACCATACGCAAACCCTGACCCTAACCCTAACTTAAACCCTGACCCTGACCCTAACCCTGACCCTAACCCTGACCCAAACCCTGACCCTAACCCTGACCCTAACCCTGACCCTAACCCTGACCCTAACCCTGACCCAAACCCTGACCCTAACTCTAACCCAAACACTAACCCAAACCAAAACCCCAAATGTGTTAAAATCGTTGTTTTGAAGGCCTTACTTTATCTTGGAACGGGTAAGTCTAAGGGGTTAACCGATTAGATTTTCGTATTAAGTTTTTTCACGAACTTCTCAAAAATCACAGTTTTGGAGGGGTGGGGGGTCAGGTTGTGGTTTTTGGTACTTTTCAAAGTCGATATTTTCAAAGTCTCAACATGATCCTATGCTTCGATTGGCTTGAAATTAATAAATCGACCCCGTTAGGGGCAGTACTTTGCGAGAATTAAGCCTATGATGAAAACCGCAAGTCTTTATCTTTTGTAGTTTCGGAGTTGGGGTTAATGTCGGGATTAGGCTTCACTCTCACACAAACGTTTCTTCAGTGAGGTCGGAAAGTGCGGCCGTACACTTCATTGATACCAATAAGTTTTCATGCTCTAGATCGCCTTTTCATCTTTTTGGAACAGTTAACTTTAAGAAAATATCTCTATTCAAATCCATTCTACACCTATTTGAAGATTGAAGTCAAAGGCACTTTTCATACTCTGTACTTAGAAATATTTTTGGAAATTTCTGACGCATGCGCAGTCACAAAAAAGGGCAGACATGCGCAGAAGTGAAAAAGGGCACCTCACTAACCCTCGTCAAAGTCCACTACCATACGCAAACCCTGACCCTAACCCTAACTTAAACCCTGACCCTGACCCTAACCCTGACCCTAACCCTGACCCAAACCCTGACCCTAACCCTGACCCTAACCCTGACCCAAACCCTGACCCTAACCCTGACCCTAACCCTGACCCAAACCCTGACCCTAACTCTAACCCAAACACTAACCCAAACCAAAACCCCAAATGTGTTAAAATCGTTGTTTTGAAGGCCTTACTTTATCTTGGAACGGGTAAGTCTAGGGGGTTAACCGATTAGATTTTCGTATTAAGTTTTTTCACGAACTTCTCAAAAATCACAGTTTTGGAGGGGTGGGGGGTCAGGTTGTGGTTTTTGGTACTTTTCAAAGTCGATATTTTCAAAGTCTCAACATGATCCTATGCTTCGATTGGCTTGAAATTAATAAATCGACTCCGTTAGGGGCAGTACTTTGCGAGAATTAAGCCTATGATGAAAACCGCAAGTCTTTATCTTTTGTAGTTTCGGAGTTGGGGTTAATGTCGGGATTAGGCTTCACTCTCACACAAACGTTTCTTCAGTGAGGTCGGAAAGTGCGGCCGTACACTTCATTGATACCAATAAGTTTTCATGCTCTAGATCGCCTTTTCATCTTTTTGGAACAGTTAACTTTAAGAAAATATCTCTATTCAAATCCATTCTACACCTATTTGAAGATTGAAGTCAAAGGCACTTTTCATACTCTGTACTTAGAAATATTTTTGGAAATTTCTGACGCATGCGCAGTCACAAAAAAGGGCAGACATGCGCAGAAGTGAAAAAGGGCACCTCACTAACCCTCGTCAAAGTCCACTACCATACGCAAACCCTGACCCTAACCCTAACTTAAACCCTGACCCTGACCCTAACCCTGACCCTAACCCTGACCCAAACCCTGACCCTAACCCTGACCCTAACCCTGACCCAAACCCTGACCCTAACCCTGACCCTAACCCTGACCCAAACCCTGACCCTAACTCTAACCCAAACACTAACCCAAACCAAAACCCCAAATGTGTTAAAATCGTTGTTTTGAAGGCCTTACTTTATCTTGGAACGGGTAAGTCTAGGGGGTTAACCGATTAGATTTTCGTATTAAGTTTTTTCACGAACTTCTCAAAAATCACAGTTTTGGAGGGGTGGGGGGTCAGGTTGTGGTTTTTGGTACTTTTCAAAGTCGATATTTTCAAAGTCTCAACATGATCCTATGCTTCGATTGGCTTGAAATTAATAAATCGACCCCGTTAGGGGCAGTACTTTGCGAGAATTAAGCCTATGATGAAAACCGCAAGTCTTTATCTTTTGTAGTTTCGGAGTTGGGGTTAATGTCGGGATTAGGCTTCACTCTCACACAAACGTTTCTTCAGTGAGGTCGGAAAGTGCGGCCGTACACTTCATTGATACCAATAAGTTTTCATGCTCTAGATCGCCTTTTCATCTTTTTGGAACAGTTAACTTTAAGAAAATATCTCTATTCAAATCCATTCTACACCTATTTGAAGATTGAAGTCAAAGGCACTTTTCATACTCTGTACTTAGAAATATTTTTGGAAATTTCTGACGCATGCGCAGTCACAAAAAAGGGCAGACATGCGCAGAAGTGAAAAAGGGCACCTCACTAACCCTCGTCAAAGTCCACTACCATACGCAAACCCTGACCCTAACCCTAACTTCAACCCTGACCCTGACCCTAACCCTGACCCTAACCCTGACCCAAACCCTGACCCTAACCCTGACCCTAACCCTGACCCAAACCCTGACCCTAACCCTGACCCTAACCCTGACCCAAACCCTGACCCTAACTCTAACCCAAACACTAACCCAAACCAAAACCCCAAATGTGTTAAAATCGTTGTTTTGAAGGCCTTACTTTATCTTGGAACGGGTAAGTCTAGGGGGTTAACCGATTAGATTTTCGTATTAAGTTTTTTCACGAACTTCTCAAAAATCACAGTTTTGGAGGGGTGGGGGGTCAGGTTGTGGTTTTTGGTACTTTTCAAAGTCGATATTTTCAAAGTCTCAACATGATCCTATGCTTCGATTGGCTTGAAATTAATAAATCGACCCCGTTAGGGGCAGTACTTTGCGAGAATTAAGCCTATGATGAAAACCGCAAGTCTTTATCTTTTGTAGTTTCGGAGTTGGGGTTAATGTCGGGATTAGGCTTCACTCTCACACAAACGTTTCTTCAGTGAGGTCGGAAAGTGCGGCCGTACACTTCATTGATACCAATAAGTTTTCATGCTCTAGATCGCCTTTTCATCTTTTTGGAACAGTTAACTTTAAGAAAATATCTCTATTCAAATCCATTCTACACCTATTTGAAGATTGAAGTCAAAGGCACTTTTCATACTCTGTACTTAGAAATATTTTTGGAAATTTCTGACGCATGCGCAGTCACAAAAAAGGGCAGACATGCGCAGAATTGAAAAAGGGCACCTCACTAACCCTCGTCAAAGTCCACTACCCTAAACCCTAACCCTAACCCTAACCCTAACCCTAACCCTAACCCTAACCCTAACCCTAACCCTAACCCTAACCTAACCCTAAACCCTAACCCTAACCTAACCCTAACCCTAACCCTAACCCTAACCCTAACCCTAACCCTAACCCTAACCCTAACCCTAACCCTAACCCTAACCCTATGATGAAAACCGCAAGTCTTTATCTTTTGTAGTTTCGGAGTTGGGGTTAATGTCGGGATTAGGCTTCACTCTCACACAAACGTTTCTTCAGTGAGGTCGGAAAGTGCGGCCGTACACTTCATTGATACCAATAAGTTTTCATGCTCTAGATCGCCTTTTCATCTTTTCGGAACAGTTAACTTTAAGAAAATATCTCTATTCAAATCCATTCTACACCTATTTGAAGATTGAAGTCAAAGGCACTTTTCATACTCTGTACTTAGAAATATTTTTGGAAATTTCTCACGCATGCGCAGTCACAAAAAAGGTCAGACATGCGCAGAAGTAAAAAAGGTCACCTCACTAACCCTCGCCAAAGTCCACTACCATCCTTTAAGTCCACTACCCTGACCCTTACCCTAACACTAACCCTGACCCTAACCCTAACCCTGACCCTGACCCTGACCCTAACCCAAACCCTGACCCTAACCCAAACCCAAACCCTGACCCTAACCCTGACCCAAACCCTGACCCTAACCCTAACCCAAACCCTGACCCTAACCCAAACACTAACCCTAACCCAAACCCCAAATGTGTTAAAATCGTTGTTTTGAAGGCCTTACTTTATCTTGGAACGGGTAAGTCTAGGGGGTTAACCGATTAGATTTTCGTATTAAGTTTTTTCACGAACTTCTCAAAAATCACAGTTTTGCAGGGGTGGGGGGTCAGGTTGTGGTTTTTGGTACTTTTCAAAGTCGATCTTTTCAAAGTCTCAACATGATCCTATGCTTCGATTGGCTTGAAATTAATAAATCGACCCCGTTAGGGGCAGTACTTTGCGAGAATTAAGCCTATGATGAAAACCGCAAGTCTTTATCTTTTGTAGTTTCGGAGTTGGGGTTAATGTCGGGATTAGGCTTCACTCTCACACAAACGTTTCTTCAGTGAGGTCGGAAAGTGCGGCCGTACACTTCATTGATACCAATAAGTTTTCATGCTCTAGATCGCCTTTTCATCTTTTCGGAACAGTTAACTTTAAGAAAATATCTCTATTCAAATCCATTCTACACCTATTTGAAGATTGAAGTCAAAGGCACTTTTCATACTCTGTACTTAGAAATATTTTTGGAAATTTCTCACGCATGCGCAGTCACAAAAAAGGTCAGACATGCGCAGAAGTAAAAAAGGTCACCTCACTAACCCTCGCCAAAGTCCACTACCATCCTTTAAGTCCACTACCCTGACCCTTACCCTAACACTAACCCTGACCCTAACCCTAACCCTGACCCTGACCCTGACCCTAACCCAAACCCTGACCCTAACCCAAACCCAAACCCTGACCCTAACCCTGACCCAAACCCTGACCCTAACCCTAACCCAAACCCTGACCCTAACCCAAACACTAACCCTAACCCAAACCCCAAATGTGTTAAAATCGTTGTTTTGAAGGCCTTACTTTATCTTGGAACGGGTAAGTCTAGGGGGTTAACCGATTAGATTTTCGTATTAAGTTTTTTCACGAACTTCTCAAAAATCACAGTTTTGCAGGGGTGGGGGGTCAGGTTGTGGTTTTTGGTACTTTTCAAAGTCGATCTTTTCAAAGTCTCAACATGATCCTATGCTTCGATTGGCTTGAAATTAATAAATCGACCCCGTTAGGGGCAGTACTTTGCGAGAATTAAGCCTATGATGAAAACCGCAAGTCTTTATCTTTTGTAGTTTCGGAGTTGGGGTTAATGTCGGGATTAGGCTTCACTCTCACACAAACGTTTCTTCAGTGAGGTCGGAAAGTGCGGCCGTACACTTCATTGATACCAATAAGTTTTCATGCTCTAGATCGCCTTTTCATCTTTTCGGAACAGTTAACTTTAAGAAAATATCTCTATTCAAATCCATTCTACACCTATTTGAAGATTGAAGTCAAAGGCACTTTTCATACTCTGTACTTAGAAATATTTTTGGAAATTTCTCACGCATGCGCAGTCACAAAAAAGGTCAGACATGCGCAGAAGTAAAAAAGGTCACCTCACTAACCCTCGCCAAAGTCCACTACCATCCTTTAAGTCCACTACCCTGACCCTTACCCTAACACTAACCCTGACCCTAACCCTAACCCTGACCCTGACCCTGACCCTAACCCAAACCCTGACCCTAACCCAAACCCAAACCCTGACCCTAACCCTGACCCAAACCCTGACCCTAACCCTAACCCAAACCCTGACCCTAACCCAAACACTAACCCTAACCCAAACCCCAAATGTGTTAAAATCGTTGTTTTGAAGGCCTTACTTTATCTTGGAACGGGTAAGTCTAGGGGGTTAACCGATTAGATTTTCGTATTAAGTTTTTTCACGAACTTCTCAAAAATCACAGTTTTGCAGGGGTGGGGGGTCAGGTTGTGGTTTTTGGTACTTTTCAAAGTCGATCTTTTCAAAGTCTCAACATGATCCTATGCTTCGATTGGCTTGAAATTAATAAATCGACCCCGTTAGGGGCAGTACTTTGCGAGAATTAAGCCTATGATGAAAACCGCAAGTCTTTATCTTTTGTAGTTTCGGAGTTGGGGTTAATGTCGGGATTAGGCTTCACTCTCACACAAACGTTTCTTCAGTGAGGTCGGAAAGTGCGGCCGTACACTTCATTGATACCAATAAGTTTTCATGCTCTAGATCGCCTTTTCATCTTTTCGGAACAGTTAACTTTAAGAAAATATCTCTATTCAAATCCATTCTACACCTATTTGAAGATTGAAGTCAAAGGCACTTTTCATACTCTGTACTTAGAAATATTTTTGGAAATTTCTCACGCATGCGCAGTCACAAAAAAGGTCAGACATGCGCAGAAGTAAAAAAGGTCACCTCACTAACCCTCGCCAAAGTCCACTACCATCCTTTAAGTCCACTACCCTGACCCTTACCCTAACACTAACCCTGACCCTAACCCTAACCCTGACCCTGACCCTGACCCTAACCCAAACCCTGACCCTAACCCAAGCCCAAACCCTGACCCTAACCCTGACCCAAACCCTGACCCTAACCCTAACCCAAACCCTGACCCTAACCCAAACACTAACCCTAACCCAAACCCCAAATGTGTTAAAATCGTTGTTTTGAAGGCCTTACTTTATCTTGGAACGGGTAAGTCTAGGGGGTTAACCGATTAGATTTTCGTATTAAGTTTTTTCACGAACTTCTCAAAAATCACAGTTTTGCAGGGGTGGGGGGTCAGGTTGTGGTTTTTGGTACTTTTCATAGTCGATCTTTTCAAAGTCTCAACATGATCCTATGCTTCGATTGGCTTGAAATTAATAAATCGACCCCGTTAGGGGCAGTACTTTGCGAGAATTAAGCCTATGATGAAAACCGCAAGTCTTTATCTTTTGTAGTTTCGGAGTTGGGGTTAATGTCGGGATTAGGCTTCACTCTCACACAAACGTTTCTTCAGTGAGGTCGGAAAGTGCGGCCGTACACTTCATTGATACCAATAAGTTTTCATGCTCTAGATCGCCTTTTCATCTTTTCGGAACAGTTAACTTTAAGAAAATATCTCTATTCAAATCCATTCTACACCTATTTGAAGATTGAAGTCAAAGGCACTTTTCATACTCTGTACTTAGAAATATTTTTGGAAATTTCTCACGCATGCGCAGTCACAAAAAAGGTCAGACATGCGCAGAAGTAAAAAAGGTCACCTCACTAACCCTCGCCAAAGTCCACTACCATCCTTTAAGTCCACTACCCTGACCCTTACCCTAACACTAACCCTGACCCTAACCCTAACCCTGACCCTGACCCTGACCCTAACCCAAACCCTGACCCTAACCCAAACCCAAACCCTGACCCTAACCCTGACCCAAACCCTGACCCTAACCCTAACCCAAACCCTGACCCTAACCCAAACACTAACCCTAACCCAAACCCCAAATGTGTTAAAATCGTTGTTTTGAAGGCCTTACTTTATCTTGGAACGGGTAAGTCTAGGGGGTTAACCGATTAGATTTTCGTATTAAGTTTTTTCACGAACTTCTCAAAAATCACAGTTTTGCAGGGGTGGGGGGTCAGGTTGTGGTTTTTGGTACTTTTCAAAGTCGATCTTTTCAAAGTCTCAACATGATCCTATGCTTCGATTGGCTTGAAATTAATAAATCGACCCCGTTAGGGGCAGTACTTTGCGAGAATTAAGCCTATGATGAAAACCGCAAGTCTTTATCTTTTGTAGTTTCGGAGTTGGGGTTAATGTCGGGATTAGGCTTCACTCTCACACAAACGTTTCTTCAGTGAG
>NW_026262678.1:2806811-2814311 GCF_021869535.1 Mytilus californianus | reverse complement strand
GAAAGTGCGGCCGTACACTTCATTGATACCAATAAGTTTTCATGCTCTAGATCGCCTTTTCATCTTTTCGGAACAGTTAACTTTAAGAAAATATCTCTATTCAAATCCATTCTACACCTATTTGAAGATTGAAGTCAAAGGCACTTTTCATACTCTGTACTTAGAAATATTTTTGGAAATTTCTGACGCATGCGCAGTCACAAAAAAGGGCAGACATGCGCAGAAGTGAAAAAGGGCACCTCACTAACCCTCGTCAAAGTCCACTACCATACGCAAACCCTGACCCTAACCCTAACTTAAACCCTGACCCTGACCCTAACCCTGACCCTAACCCTGACCCAAACCCTGACCCTAACCCTGACCCTAACCCTGACCCAAACCCTGACCCTAACCCTGACCCTAACCCTGACCCAAACCCTGACCCAAACCCTGACCCTAACTCTAACCCAAACACTAACCCAAACCAAAACCCCAAATGTGTTAAAATCGTTGTTTTGAAGGCCTTACTTTATCTTGGAACGGGTAAGTCTAGGGGGTTAACCGATTAGATTTTCGTATTAAGTTTTTTCACGAACTTCTCAAAAATCACAGTTTTGGAGGGGTGGGGGGTCAGGTTGTGGTTTTTGGTACTTTTCAAAGTCGATATTTTCAAAGTCTCAACATGATCCTATGCTTCGATTGGCTTGAAATTAATAAATCGACCCCGTTAGGGGCAGTACTTTGCGAGAATTAAGCCTATGATGAAAACCGCAAGTCTTTATCTTTTGTAGTTTCGGAGTTGGGGTTAATGTCGGGATTAGGCTTCACTCTCACACAAACGTTTCTTCAGTGAGGTCGGAAAGTGCGGCCGTACACTTCATTGATACCAATAAGTTTTCATGCTCTAGATCGCCTTTTCATCTTTTCGGAACAGTTAACTTTAAGAAAATATCTCTATTCAAATCCATTCTACACCTATTTGAAGATTGAAGTCAAAGGCACTTTTCATACTCTGTACTTAGAAATATTTTTGGAAATTTCTGACGCATGCGCAGTCACAAAAAAGGGCAGACATGCGCAGAAGTGAAAAAGGGCACCTCACTAACCCTCGTCAAAGTCCACTACCATACGCAAACCCTGACCCTAACCCTAACTTAAACCCTGACCCTGACCCTAACCCTGACCCTAACCCTGACCCAAACCCTGACCCTAACCCTGACCCTAACCCTGACCCAAACCCTGACCCTAACCCTGACCCTAACCCTGACCCAAACCCTGACCCAAACCCTGACCCTAACTCTAACCCAAACACTAACCCAAACCAAAACCCCAAATGTGTTAAAATCGTTGTTTTGAAGGCCTTACTTTATCTTGGAACGGGTAAGTCTAGGGGGTTAACCGATTAGATTTTCGTATTAAGTTTTTTCACGAACTTCTCAAAAATCACAGTTTTGGAGGGGTGGGGGGTCAGGTTGTGGTTTTTGGTACTTTTCAAAGTCGATATTTTCAAAGTCTCAACATGATCCTATGCTTCGATTGGCTTGAAATTAATAAATCGACCCCGTTAGGGGCAGTACTTTGCGAGAATTAAGCCTATGATGAAAACCGCAAGTCTTTATCTTTTGTAGTTTCGGAGTTGGGGTTAATGTCGGGATTAGGCTTCACTCTCACACAAACGTTTCTTCAGTGAGGTCGGAAAGTGCGGCCGTACACTTCATTGATACCAATAAGTTTTCATGCTCTAGATCGCCTTTTCATCTTTTCGGAACAGTTAACTTTAAGAAAATATCTCTATTCAAATCCATTCTACACCTATTTGAAGATTGAAGTCAAAGGCACTTTTCATACTCTGTACTTAGAAATATTTTTGGAAATTTCTGACGCATGCGCAGTCACAAAAAAGGGCAGACATGCGCAGAAGTGAAAAAGGGCACCTCACTAACCCTCGTCAAAGTCCACTACCCTAACCCTAACCCTAACCCTAACCCTAACCCTAACCCTAACCCTAACCCTAACCCTAACCCTAACCCTAACCCTAACCCTAACCCTAACCCTAACCCTAACCCTAACCCTAACCCTAACCTTAACCCTAAACCTAACCTTAACCCTAACCCTAACCCTAACCCTAACCCTAACCCTAACCCTAACCCTAACCCTAACCCTAACCCTAACCCTAACCCTAACCCTAACCCTAACCCTAACCCTAACCTAACCCTAACCCTAACCCTAACCCTAACCCTAACCCTAACCCTAACCCTAACCCTAACCCTAACCCTAACCCTAACCCTAACCCTAACCCTGACCCAAACCCTGACCCAAACCCTGACCCTAACTCTAACCCAAACACTAACCCAAACCAAAACCCCAAATGTGTTAAAATCGTTGTTTTGAAGGCCTTACTTTATCTTGGAACGGGTAAGTCTAGGGGGTTAACCGATTAGATTTTCGTATTAAGTTTTTTCACGAACTTCTCAAAAATCACAGTTTTGGAGGGGTGGGGGGTCAGGTTGTGGTTTTTGGTACTTTTCAAAGTCGATATTTTCAAAGTCTCAACATGATCCTATGCTTCGATTGGCTTGAAATTAATAAATCGACCCCGTTAGGGGCAGTACTTTGCGAGAATTAAGCCTATGATGAAAACCGCAAGTCTTTATCTTTTGTAGTTTCGGAGTTGGGGTTAATGTCGGGATTAGGCTTCACTCTCACACAAACGTTTCTTCAGTGAGGTCGGAAAGTGCGGCCGTACACTTCATTGATACCAATAAGTTTTCATGCTCTAGATCGCCTTTTCATCTTTTCGGAACAGTTAACTTTAAGAAAATATCTCTATTCAAATCCATTCTACACCTATTTGAAGATTGAAGTCAAAGGCACTTTTCATACTCTGTACTTAGAAATATTTTTGGAAATTTCTGACGCATGCGCAGTCACAAAAAAGGGCAGACATGCGCAGAAGTGAAAAAGGGCACCTCACTAACCCTCGTCAAAGTCCACTACCATACGCAAACCCTGACCCTAACCCTAACTTAAACCCTGACCCTGACCCTAACCCTGACCCTAACCCTGACCCAAACCCTGACCCTAACCCTGACCCTAACCCTGACCCAAACCCTGACCCTAACCCTGACCCTAACCCTGACCCAAACCCTGACCCAAACCCTGACCCTAACTCTAACCCAAACACTAACCCAAACCAAAACCCCAAATGTGTTAAAATCGTTGTTTTGAAGGCCTTACTTTATCTTGGAACGGGTAAGTCTAGGGGGTTAACCGATTAGATTTTCGTATTAAGTTTTTTCACGAACTTCTCAAAAATCACAGTTTTGGAGGGGTGGGGGGTCAGGTTGTGGTTTTTGGTACTTTTCAAAGTCGATATTTTCAAAGTCTCAACATGATCCTATGCTTCGATTGGCTTGAAATTAATAAATCGACCCCGTTAGGGGCAGTACTTTGCGAGAATTAAGCCTATGATGAAAACCGCAAGTCTTTATCTTTTGTAGTTTCGGAGTTGGGGTTAATGTCGGGATTAGGCTTCACTCTCACACAAACGTTTCTTCAGTGAGGTCGGAAAGTGCGGCCGTACACTTCATTGATACCAATAAGTTTTCATGCTCTAGATCGCCTTTTCATCTTTTCGGAACAGTTAACTTTAAGAAAATATCTCTATTCAAATCCATTCTACACCTATTTGAAGATTGAAGTCAAAGGCACTTTTCATACTCTGTACTTAGAAATATTTTTGGAAATTTCTGACGCATGCGCAGTCACAAAAAAGGGCAGACATGCGCAGAAGTGAAAAAGGGCACCTCACTAACCCTCGTCAAAGTCCACTACCCTAACCCTAACCCTAACCCTAACCCTAACCCTAACTAACCCTAACCCTAACCCTAACCCTTAACCCTAACCCTAACCCTAACCCTAACCCTAAACCCTAACCCTAACCCTAACCCTAACCCTAACCCTAACCCTAACCCTAACCCTAACCCTAACCCTAACCCAACCCTAACCCTAACCCTAACCCTAACCCTAACCCTAACCCTAACCTAACCCTAACCCTAACCCTAACCCTAACCCTAACCCTAACCCTAACCCTAACCCTAACCCTAACCCTAAACTATAAACCAAAAATAATAAAATAGGTTGCCGGTATGGAATAACCTTGAAAAAGGTCAATGTTGACACCCTATATTGATGAGTACAACACATATAGCAATTTGAAACTTAAAATCCTTCAGTCTAATGTCTAACAATCAATTTTGAGGTACAAAAAGTACTCAATTACAAAGCCGGTACAAGAATATCAATAAAAAGAAAGAAATATTGTCGCCTTTTATTGTTATCGACACAAATAAAAGTAACCGTAGACTTATACAGTGTCAAATTATCCATCCTAAGAATGAAATGTTTATACCGGCACAGAAGTATCATCAAAAAGAAAGAAATATTGTCGCCTTTTATTGTTATCGACACAAATAAAAGTAACCGTAGCCTTATACAGTGTCAAATTATCCATCAAAAGAATAAAATGTTCATGCTGGCACACAAGTATCATCAAAAGGATAGATATTGGCACCATTTATAGATGCAGACAACAAATACAGCAACCTGAAACATTCATTTCTTCACTTTTGTGTCTGAGAATACATCTAAACTCATAAATATTATACAACATATGAAGTATTGTCACTTTTAGTTGGTATCGACATAAATATCAGTAACCGTACACTTATAAATCTCTCAATTGTTGTCAAATTATGCCTTCTTATAAATGTCGACAAATGTTTTAGTAACCGTAGACTCCAAACCTGTGTAAAACTATCAATCCTCAGGTACCGAAAGGATAAAATGTTAATGCCGGTAAGTAATAACCAAGAAAATGGTCAATATTGGCACCCTATATTGCTGAATGCAACAAATATAGCACTTCAAAACATTTATTCTTTCACTTTTATGTCTGACAATCCATTTGAATGTATCAAATGTCCTCTATTACCAGGCCGGTACAAGAATATTATAACAAAGATGAAATAGTGTCGCTTTTAATTGTTTCGCGACATAAATATTAGTAACCGTACACTTATAAATCTCTCAATTTGTGTCAAACCATTCATTCTTAGATTCAAATAATGATGCCGGACCAGAAAAATCAGGAAGAAGGGAAGATATTGGCACCTTTTGTTGATACCGACAACAAATTTTGTTATTTAAACTTGTTTTCATTCCCATTTAATGTCAAACAACCCATCAGGATGTATTTAAAAGTGCTCAATTATAAGGCCAGTACCAGAATATCATTCAAAAGAAGAAATATTGGCTCTTTTTATTCTTGTCGACAAAAGTTTTAGTATAACCGTAGACTTAGGAAGCGCTTAATTTTTGAAAAAAATTTCATCGCGAGGTACATAAAGAATAAAATTATTATGCCGGTAGAGAATATTCAAGGAAAAGGGTAAATATTGGCCCAAGATATTGATGAATACAACAAATATAGCAGCTTGACACTTAAACTCCTTCATGAAAGGCTATCATTTCTTAACATTTAGGTGGAGCACATTGGATCTTTGTACCACAGTTTCTGACACGTTTTCTTCGGCGACCTCTAACTTTTGAATGCCCCGATACATTTTCAATATCAAGACACCAAAATGTGCGCAATTGACTGCCCATTATAAAACGTTAAACATTTTGGAAATCGAACGGTAAACAACGGAGCTATGATTTTTCAAAGTTTGCCATGTACACTTCCGTGTTCCATACTACGTCTAATATGTAAACAAATACCCATGTGTTCTTTATCGACCTATAACTTTTGAATGCCTGAACTGATCTTCCAAACCTAGACTGCACAATTTGCCCAATTGAATGTCCTTTCCAAAACGTTAAACATTTTGTAAATCAAACGGTTAAAAACGGAGCTATGATTTTTTCAAAGTTTGCCATATAGCCTCCCGTATTCCTTACTACGTCTGATATGTAAACAAATACCCAAGTCTTCTTTAACGGCTATACACATTTTATTTTCACTATCAAGTCAGCACAATTTTCGCAGTTAAATGTCCTTTCCAAAACACTAAACAGTTTATACATCGGACCGCAAACAACGGAGCTACGATTTTTCAAACTTTGCCTATATTCCTAATTGGATTATCTTCCCTGAATTCAAATTTTGTGTCAACTTGTTTGAGGAAATTATTACACAAAGCCTACTATATAAAGCACTCAGTACACATATGCTAATGGGGGGAACCCTTGTATCCAAGGCATGTCGCGCATGCGCACTCAGACTTTGAAAAAGGTCAATGTTGACACCCTATATTGATGAGTACAACACATATATAGCATTTGAAACTTAAAATCCTTCGCTCTAATGTCTAACAATCAATTTTGAGGTACAAAAAGTACTCAATTACCAAGCCGGTACAAGAATATCAATAAAAAGAATGAAATATTGTCGCCTTTTATTGTTATCGACACAAATAAAAGTAACCGTAGACTTATACAGTGTCAAATTATCCATCCTAATGATCAAATGTTTATACCGGCACAAAAGTATCATCAAAAAGAAAGAAATATTGTCGCCTTTTATTGTTATCGACACAAATATAAGTAACCGTAGACTTATACAGTGTCAAATTATCCATCAAAAGAATAAAATGTTCATGCTGGCACACAAGTATCATCAAAAAGGATAGATATTGGCACCATTTATAGATGCAGACAACAAATACAAATCCTCCTAAACTCATAAATATCATACAACATATGAAATATTGTCACTTTTAGTTTGTATTGACATAAATATCAGTAACCGTACACATATAAATCTCTCAATTGTTGTCAAATTATGCATTCTTATAGTTGTCGACAAATGTTTTATTAACCGTAGACTCCCAACCTGTGTAAAACTATCAATCCTCAGGTACTGAAAGGATAAAATGTTAATGCCGGTAAGTAATAACCAAGAAAATGGTCAATATTGGCACCCTATATTGCTGAATGCAACAAATATAGCACTTCAAAACATTTATTCTTTCACTTTTATGTCTGACAATCCATTTGAATGTATCAAATGGCCTCTATTACCTGGCCAGTACAAGAATAATAGAACAAAGATGAAATAGTGTCACTTTTAATTGTTTCGCGACATAAATATTAGTAACCGTACACTTATAAATCTCTCAATTTGTGTCAAACCATTCATTCTGAGATTCAAATAATGATGCCGGACCAGAAAAATCAGGAAGAAGGGAAGATATTGGCACCTTTTGTTGATACCGACAACAAATTTTGTTATTTAAACTTGTTTTCATTCCCATTTAATGTCAAACAACCCATCAGGATGTATTTAAAAGTGCTCAATTATAAGGCCAGTACCAGAATATCATTCAAAAGAAGAAATATTGGCTCTTTTTATTCTTGTCGACAAAAGTTTTAGTATAACCGTAGACTTACGAAGCGCTTAATTTTTGACAAAATTTTCATCGCGAGGTACATAAAGAATAAAATTATTATGCCGGTAGA
>NW_026262678.1:2789311-2804311 GCF_021869535.1 Mytilus californianus | reverse complement strand
AGACATGCGCAGAAGTAAAAAAGGTCACCTCACTAACCCTCGCCAAAGTCCACTACCATCCTTTAAGTCCACTACCCTGACCCTTACCCTAACACTAACCCTGACCCTAACCCTAACCCTGACCCTGACCCTGACCCTAACCCAAACCCTGACCCTAACCCAAACCCAAACCCTGACCCTAACCCTGACCCAAACCCTGACCCTAACCCTAACCCAAACCCTGACCCTAACCCAAACACTAACCCTAACCCAAACCCCAAATGTGTTAAAATCGTTGTTTTGAAGGCCTTACTTTATCTTGGAACGGGTAAGTCTAGGGGGTTAACCGATTAGATTTTCGTAATAAGTTTTTTCACGAACTTCTCAAAAATCACAGTTTTGGAGGGGTGGGGGGTCAGGTTGTGGTTTTTGGTACTTTTCAAAGTCGATCTTTTCAAAGTCTCAACATGATCCTATGCTTCGATTGGCTTGAAATTAATAAATCGACCCCGTTAGGGGCAGTACTTTGCGAGAATTAAGCCTATGATGAAAACCGCAAGTCTTTATCTTTTGTAGTTTCGGAGTTGGGGTTAATGTCGGGATTAGGCTTCACTCTCACACAAACGTTTCTTCAGTGAGGTCGGAAAGTGCGGCCGTACACTTCATTGATACCAATAAGTTTTCATGCTCTAGATCGCCTTTTCATCTTTTCGGAACAGTTAACTTTAAGAAAATATCTCTATTCAAATCCATTCTACACCTATTTGAAGATTGAAGTCAAAGGCACTTTTCATACTCTGTACTTAGAAATATTTTTGGAAATTTCTCACGCATGCGCAGTCACAAAAAAGGTCAGACATGCGCAGAAGTAAAAAAGGTCACCTCACTAACCCTCGCCAAAGTCCACTACCATCCTTTAAGTCCACTACCCTGACCCTTACCCTAACACTAACCCTGACCCTAACCCTAACCCTGACCCTGACCCTGACCCTAACCCAAACCCTGACCCTAACCCAAACCCAAACCCTGACCCTAACCCTGACCCAAACCCTGACCCTAACCCTAACCCAAACCCTGACCCTAACCCAAACACTAACCCTAACCCAAACCCCAAATGTGTTAAAATCGTTGTTTTGAAGGCCTTACTTTATCTTGGAACGGGTAAGTCTAGGGGGTTAACCGATTAGATTTTCGTATTAAGTTTTTTCACGAACTTCTCAAAAATCACAGTTTTGGAGGGGTGGGGGGTCAGGTTGTGGTTTTTGGTACTTTTCAAAGTCGATCTTTTCAAAGTCTCAACATGATCCTATGCTTCGATTGGCTTGAAATTAATAAATCGACCCCGTTAGGGGCAGTACTTTGCGAGAATTAAGCCTATGATGAAAACCGCAAGTCTTTATCTTTTGTAGTTTCGGAGTTGGGGTTAATGTCGGGATTAGGCTTCACTCTCACACAAACGTTTCTTCAGTGAGGTCGGAAAGTGCGGCCGTACACTTCATTGATACCAATAAGTTTTCATGCTCTAGATCGCCTTTTCATCTTTTCGGAACAGTTAACTTTAAGAAAATATCTCTATTCAAATCCATTCTACACCTATTTGAAGATTGAAGTCAAAGGCACTTTTCATACTCTGTACTTAGAAATATTTTTGGAAATTTCTCACGCATGCGCAGTCACAAAAAAGGTCAGACATGCGCAGAAGTAAAAAAGGTCACCTCACTAACCCTCGCCAAAGTCCACTACCATCCTTTAAGTCCACTACCCTGACCCTTACCCTAACACTAACCCTGACCCTAACCCTAACCCTGACCCTGACCCTGACCCTAACCCAAACCCTGACCCTAACCCAAACCCAAACCCTGACCCTAACCCTGACCCAAACCCTGACCCTAACCCTAACCCAAACCCTGACCCTAACCCAAACACTAACCCTAACCCAAACCCCAAATGTGTTAAAATCGTTGTTTTGAAGGCCTTACTTTATCTTGGAACGGGTAAGTCTAGGGGGTTAACCGATTAGATTTTCGTATTAAGTTTTTTCACGAACTTCTCAAAAATCACAGTTTTGGAGGGGTGGGGGGTCAGGTTGTGGTTTTTGGTACTTTTCAAAGTCGATCTTTTCAAAGTCTCAACATGATCCTATGCTTCGATTGGCTTGAAATTAATAAATCGACCCCGTTAGGGGCAGTACTTTGCGAGAATTAAGCCTATGATGAAAACCGCAAGTCTTTATCTTTTGTAGTTTCGGAGTTGGGGTTAATGTCGGGATTAGGCTTCACTCTCACACAAACGTTTCTTCAGTGAGGTCGGAAAGTGCGGCCGTACACTTCATTGATACCAATAAGTTTTCATGCTCTAGATCGCCTTTTCATCTTTTCGGAACAGTTAACTTTAAGAAAATATCTCTATTCAAATCCATTCTACACCTATTTGAAGATTGAAGTCAAAGGCACTTTTCATACTCTGTACTTAGAAATATTTTTGGAAATTTCTCACGCATGCGCAGTCACAAAAAAGGTCAGACATGCGCAGAAGTAAAAAAGGTCACCTCACTAACCCTCGCCAAAGTCCACTACCCTAACCCTAACCCTAACCCTAACCCTAACCCTAACCCTAACCCTAAACCCTAACCCTAACCCTAACCCTAACCCTAACCCTAACCCTAACCCTAACCCTAACCCTAACCCTAACCCTAACCCCTAACCCTAACCCTAACCCTAACCCTAACCCTAACCCTAACCCTAACCCAAACCCCAAATGTGTTAAAATCGTTGTTTTGAAGGCCTTACTTTATCTTGGAACGGGTAAGTCTAGGGGGTTAACCGATTAGATTTTCGTATTAAGTTTTTTCACGAACTTCTCAAAAATCACAGTTTTGGAGGGGTGGGGGGTCAGGTTGTGGTTTTTGGTACTTTTCAAAGTCGATCTTTTCAAAGTCTCAACATGATCCTATGCTTCGATTGGCTTGAAATTAATAAATCGACCCCGTTAGGGGCAGTACTTTGCGAGAATTAAGCCTATGATGAAAACCGCAAGTCTTTATCTTTTGTAGTTTCGGAGTTGGGGTTAATGTCGGGATTAGGCTTCACTCTCACACAAACGTTTCTTCAGTGAGGTCGGAAAGTGCGGCCGTACACTTCATTGATACCAATAAGTTTTCATGCTCTAGATCGCCTTTTCATCTTTTCGGAACAGTTAACTTTAAGAAAATATCTCTATTCAAATCCATTCTACACCTATTTGAAGATTGAAGTCAAAGGCACTTTTCATACTCTGTACTTAGAAATATTTTTGGAAATTTCTCACGCATGCGCAGTCACAAAAAAGGTCAGACATGCGCAGAAGTAAAAAAGGTCACCTCACTAACCCTCGCCAAAGTCCACTACCATCCTTTAAGTCCACTACCCTGACCCTTACCCTAACACTAACCCTGACCCTAACCCTAACCCTGACCCTGACCCTGACCCTAACCCAAACCCTGACCCTAACCCAAACCCAAACCCTGACCCTAACCCTGACCCAAACCCTGACCCTAACCCTAACCCAAACCCTGACCCTAACCCAAACACTAACCCTAACCCAAACCCCAAATGTGTTAAAATCGTTGTTTTGAAGGCCTTACTTTATCTTGGAACGGGTAAGTCTAGGGGGTTAACCGATTAGATTTTCGTATTAAGTTTTTTCACGAACTTCTCAAAAATCACAGTTTTGGAGGGGTGGGGGGTCAGGTTGTGGTTTTTGGTACTTTTCAAAGTCGATCTTTTCAAAGTCTCAACATGATCCTATGCTTCGATTGGCTTGAAATTAATAAATCGACCCCGTTAGGGGCAGTACTTTGCGAGAATTAAGCCTATGATGAAAACCGCAAGTCTTTATCTTTTGTAGTTTCGGAGTTGGGGTTAATGTCGGGATTAGGCTTCACTCTCACACAAACGTTTCTTCAGTGAGGTCGGAAAGTGCGGCCGTACACTTCATTGATACCAATAAGTTTTCATGCTCTAGATCGCCTTTTCATCTTTTCGGAACAGTTAACTTTAAGAAAATATCTCTATTCAAATCCATTCTACACCTATTTGAAGATTGAAGTCAAAGGCACTTTTCATACTCTGTACTTAGAAATATTTTTGGAAATTTCTCACGCATGCGCAGTCACAAAAAAGGTCAGACATGCGCAGAAGTAAAAAAGGTCACCTCACTAACCCTCGCCAAAGTCCACTACCATCCTTTAAGTCCACTACCCTGACCCTTACCCTAACACTAACCCTGACCCTAACCCTAACCCTGACCCTGACCCTGACCCTAACCCAAACCCTGACCCTAACCCAAACCCAAACCCTGACCCTAACCCTGACCCAAACCCTGACCCTAACCCTAACCCAAACCCTGACCCTAACCCAAACACTAACCCTAACCCAAACCCCAAATGTGTTAAAATCGTTGTTTTGAAGGCCTTACTTTATCTTGGAACGGGTAAGTCTAGGGGGTTAACCGATTAGATTTTCGTATTAAGTTTTTTCACGAACTTCTCAAAAATCACAGTTTTGGAGGGGTGGGGGGTCAGGTTGTGGTTTTTGGTACTTTTCAAAGTCGATCTTTTCAAAGTCTCAACATGATCCTATGCTTCGATTGGCTTGAAATTAATAAATCGACCCCGTTAGGGGCAGTACTTTGCGAGAATTAAGCCTATGATGAAAACCGCAAGTCTTTATCTTTTGTAGTTTCGGAGTTGGGGTTAATGTCGGGATTAGGCTTCACTCTCACACAAACGTTTCTTCAGTGAGGTCGGAAAGTGCGGCCGTACACTTCATTGATACCAATAAGTTTTCATGCTCTAGATCGCCTTTTCATCTTTTCGGAACAGTTAACTTTAAGAAAATATCTCTATTCAAATCCATTCTACACCTATTTGAAGATTGAAGTCAAAGGCACTTTTCATACTCTGTACTTAGAAATATTTTTGGAAATTTCTCACGCATGCGCAGTCACAAAAAAGGTCAGACATGCGCAGAAGTAAAAAAGGTCACCTCACTAACCCTCGCCAAAGTCCACTACCCTAACCCTAACCCTAACCCTAACCCTAACCCTAACCCTAACCCTAACCCTAACCCTAAACCCTAACCCTAACCCTAACCCTAACCCTAACCCTAACCCTAACCCTAACCCTAACCCCTAACCCCTAACCCTAACCCTAACCCTAACCCTAACCCTAACCCTAACCCTAACCCAAACCCCAAATGTGTTAAAATCGTTGTTTTGAAGGCCTTACTTTATCTTGGAACGGGTAAGTCTAGGGGGTTAACCGATTAGATTTTCGTATTAAGTTTTTTCACGAACTTCTCAAAAATCACAGTTTTGGAGGGGTGGGGGGTCAGGTTGTGGTTTTTGGTACTTTTCAAAGTCGATCTTTTCAAAGTCTCAACATGATCCTATGCTTCGATTGGCTTGAAATTAATAAATCGACCCCGTTAGGGGCAGTACTTTGCGAGAATTAAGCCTATGATGAAAACCGCAAGTCTTTATCTTTTGTAGTTTCGGAGTTGGGGTTAATGTCGGGATTAGGCTTCACTCTCACACAAACGTTTCTTCAGTGAGGTCGGAAAGTGCGGCCGTACACTTCATTGATACCAATAAGTTTTCATGCTCTAGATCGCCTTTTCATCTTTTCGGAACAGTTAACTTTAAGAAAATATCTCTATTCAAATCCATTCTACACCTATTTGAAGATTGAAGTCAAAGGCACTTTTCATACTCTGTACTTAGAAATATGTTTGGAAATTTCTCACGCATGCGCAGTCACAAAAAAGGTCAGACATGCGCAGAAGTAAAAAAGGTCACCTCACTAACCCTCGCCAAAGTCCACTACCATCCTTTAAGTCCACTACCCTGACCCTTACCCTAACACTAACCCTGACCCTAACCCTAACCCTGACCCTGACCCTGACCCTAACCCAAACCCTGACCCTAACCCAAACCCAAACCCTGACCCTAACCCTGACCCAAACCCTGACCCTAACCCTAACCCAAACCCTGACCCTAACCCAAACACTAACCCTAACCCAAACCCCAAATGTGTTAAAATCGTTGTTTTGAAGGCCTTACTTTATCTTGGAACGGGTAAGTCTAGGGGGTTAACCGATTAGATTTTCGTATTAAGTTTTTTCACGAACTTCTCAAAAATCACAGTTTTGGAGGGGTGGGGGGTCAGGTTGTGGTTTTTGGTACTTTTCAAAGTCGATCTTTTCAAAGTCTCAACATGATCCTATGCTTCGATTGGCTTGAAATTAATAAATCGACCCCGTTAGGGGCAGTACTTTGCGAGAATTAAGCCTATGATGAAAACCGCAAGTCTTTATCTTTTGTAGTTTCGGAGTTGGGGTTAATGTCGGGATTAGGCTTCACTCTCACACAAACGTTTCTTCAGTGAGGTCGGAAAGTGCGGCCGTACACTTCATTGATACCAATAAGTTTTCATGCTCTAGATCGCCTTTTCATCTTTTCGGAACAGTTAACTTTAAGAAAATATCTCTATTCAAATCCATTCTACACCTATTTGAAGATTGAAGTCAAAGGCACTTTTCATACTCTGTACTTAGAAATATTTTTGGAAATTTCTCACGCATGCGCAGTCACAAAAAAGGTCAGACATGCGCAGAAGTAAAAAAGGTCACCTCACTAACCCTCGCCAAAGTCCACTACCATCCTTTAAGTCCACTACCCTGACCCTTACCCTAACACTAACCCTGACCCTAACCCTAACCCTGACCCTGACCCTGACCCTAACCCAAACCCTGACCCTAACCCAAACCCAAACCCTGACCCTAACCCTGACCCAAACCCTGACCCTAACCCTAACCCAAACCCTGACCCTAACCCAAACACTAACCCTAACCCAAACCCCAAATGTGTTAAAATCGTTGTTTTGAAGGCCTTACTTTATCTTGGAACGGGTAAGTCTAGGGGGTTAACCGATTAGATTTTCGTATTAAGTTTTTTCACGAACTTCTCAAAAATCACAGTTTTGGAGGGGTGGGGGGTCAGGTTGTGGTTTTTGGTACTTTTCAAAGTCGATCTTTTCAAAGTCTCAACATGATCCTATGCTTCGATTGGCTTGAAATTAATAAATCGACCCCGTTAGGGGCAGTACTTTGCGAGAATTAAGCCTATGATGAAAACCGCAAGTCTTTATCTTTTGTAGTTTCGGAGTTGGGGTTAATGTCGGGATTAGGCTTCACTCTCACACAAACGTTTCTTCAGTGAGGTCGGAAAGTGCGGCCGTACACTTCATTGATACCAATAAGTTTTCATGCTCTAGATCGCCTTTTCATCTTTTCGGAACAGTTAACTTTAAGAAAATATCTCTATTCAAATCCATTCTACACCTATTTGAAGATTGAAGTCAAAGGCACTTTTCATACTCTGTACTTAGAAATATTTTTGGAAATTTCTCACGCATGCGCAGTCACAAAAAAGGTCAGACATGCGCAGAAGTAAAAAAGGTCACCTCACTAACCCTCGCCAAAGTCCACTACCCTAACCCTAACCCTAACCCTAACCCTAACCCTAACCCTAACCCTAACCCTAAACCCTAACCCTAACCCTAACCCTAACCCTAACCCTAACCCTAACCCTAACCCTAACCCTAACCCTAACCCTAACCCCTAACCCTAACCCTAACCCTAACCCTAACCCTAACCCTAACCCTAACCCTAACCCAAACCCCAAATGTGTTAAAATCGTTGTTTTGAAGGCCTTACTTTATCTTGGAACGGGTAAGTCTAGGGGGTTAACCGATTAGATTTTCGTATTAAGTTTTTTCACGAACTTCTCAAAAATCACAGTTTTGGAGGGGTGGGGGGTCAGGTTGTGGTTTTTGGTACTTTTCAAAGTCGATCTTTTCAAAGTCTCAACATGATCCTATGCTTCGATTGGCTTGAAATTAATAAATCGACCCCGTTAGGGGCAGTACTTTGCGAGAATTAAGCCTATGATGAAAACCGCAAGTCTTTATCTTTTGTAGTTTCGGAGTTGGGGTTAATGTCGGGATTAGGCTTCACTCTCACACAAACGTTTCTTCAGTGAGGTCGGAAAGTGCGGCCGTACACTTCATTGATACCAATAAGTTTTCATGCTCTAGATCGCCTTTTCATCTTTTCGGAACAGTTAACTTTAAGAAAATATCTCTATTCAAATCCATTCTACACCTATTTGAAGATTGAAGTCAAAGGCACTTTTCATACTCTGTACTTAGAAATATTTTTGGAAATTTCTCACGCATGCGCAGTCACAAAAAAGGTCAGACATGCGCAGAAGTAAAAAAGGTCACCTCACTAACCCTCGCCAAAGTCCACTACCATCCTTTAAGTCCACTACCCTGACCCTTACCCTAACACTAACCCTGACCCTAACCCTAACCCTGACCCTGACCCTGACCCTAACCCAAACCCTGACCCTAACCCAAACCCAAACCCTGACCCTAACCCTGACCCAAACCCTGACCCTAACCCTAACCCAAACCCTGACCCTAACCCAAACACTAACCCTAACCCAAACCCCAAATGTGTTAAAATCGTTGTTTTGAAGGCCTTACTTTATCTTGGAACGGGTAAGTCTAGGGGGTTAACCGATTAGATTTTCGTATTAAGTTTTTTCACGAACTTCTCAAAAATCACAGTTTTGGAGGGGTGGGGGGTCAGGTTGTGGTTTTTGGTACTTTTCAAAGTCGATCTTTTCAAAGTCTCAACATGATCCTATGCTTCGATTGGCTTGAAATTAATAAATCGACCCCGTTAGGGGCAGTACTTTGCGAGAATTAAGCCTATGATGAAAACCGCAAGTCTTTATCTTTTGTAGTTTCGGAGTTGGGGTTAATGTCGGGATTAGGCTTCACTCTCACACAAACGTTTCTTCAGTGAGGTCGGAAAGTGCGGCCGTACACTTCATTGATACCAATAAGTTTTCATGCTCTAGATCGCCTTTTCATCTTTTCGGAACAGTTAACTTTAAGAAAATATCTCTATTCAAATCCATTCTACACCTATTTGAAGATTGAAGTCAAAGGCACTTTTCATACTCTGTACTTAGAAATATTTTTGGAAATTTCTCACGCATGCGCAGTCACAAAAAAGGTCAGACATGCGCAGAAGTAAAAAAGGTCACCTCACTAACCCTCGCCAAAGTCCACTACCATCCTTTAAGTCCACTACCCTGACCCTTACCCTAACACTAACCCTGACCCTAACCCTAACCCTGACCCTGACCCTGACCCTAACCCAAACCCTGACCCTAACCCAAACCCAAACCCTGACCCTAACCCTGACCCAAACCCTGACCCTAACCCTAACCCAAACCCTGACCCTAACCCAAACACTAACCCTAACCCAAACCCCAAATGTGTTAAAATCGTTGTTTTGAAGGCCTTACTTTATCTTGGAACGGGTAAGTCTAGGGGGTTAACCGATTAGATTTTCGTATTAAGTTTTTTCACGAACCTCTCAAAAATCACAGTTTTGGAGGGGTGGGGGGTCAGGTTGTGGTTTTTGGTACTTTTCAAAGTCGATCTTTTCAAAGTCTCAACATGATCCTATGCTTCGATTGGCTTGAAATTAATAAATCGACCCCGTTAGGGGCAGTACTTTGCGAGAATTAAGCCTATGATGAAAACCGCAAGTCTTTATCTTTTGTAGTTTCGGAGTTGGGGTTAATGTCGGGATTAGGCTTCACTCTCACACAAACGTTTCTTCAGTGAGGTCGGAAAGTGCGGCCGTACACTTCATTGATACCAATAAGTTTTCATGCTCTAGATCGCCTTTTCATCTTTTCGGAACAGTTAACTTTAAGAAAATATCTCTATTCAAATCCATTCTACACCTATTTGAAGATTGAAGTCAAAGGCACTTTTCATACTCTGTACTTAGAAATATTTTTGGAAATTTCTCACGCATGCGCAGTCACAAAAAAGGTCAGACATGCGCAGAAGTAAAAAAGGTCACCTCACTAACCCTCGCCAAAGTCCACTACCCTAACCCTAACCCTAACCCTAACCCTAACCCTAACCCTAACCCTAACCCTAACCCTAAACCCTAACCCTAACCCTAACCCTAACCCTAACCCTAACCCTAACCCTAACCCTAACCCCTAACCCTAACCCTAACCCTAACCCTAACCCTAACCCTAACCCTAACCCTAACCCCAAATGTGTTAAAATCGTTGTTTTGAAGGCCTTACTTTATCTTGGAACGGGTAAGTCTAGGGGGTTAACCGATTAGATTTTCGTATTAAGTTTTTTCACGAACTTCTCAAAAATCACAGTTTTGGAGGGGTGGGGGGTCAGGTTGTGGTTTTTGGTACTTTTCAAAGTCGATCTTTTCAAAGTCTCAACATGATCCTATGCTTCGATTGGCTTGAAATTAATAAATCGACCCCGTTAGGGGCAGTACTTTGCGAGAATTAAGCCTATGATGAAAACCGCAAGTCTTTATCTTTTGTAGTTTCGGAGTTGGGGTTAATGTCGGGATTAGGCTTCACTCTCACACAAACGTTTCTTCAGTGAGGTCGGAAAGTGCGGCCGTACACTTCATTGATACCAATAAGTTTTCATGCTCTAGATCGCCTTTTCATCTTTTCGGAACAGTTAACTTTAAGAAAATATCTCTATTCAAATCCATTCTACACCTATTTGAAGATTGAAGTCAAAGGCACTTTTCATACTCTGTACTTAGAAATATTTTTGGAAATTTCTCACGCATGCGCAGTCACAAAAAAGGTCAGACATGCGCAGAAGTAAAAAAGGTCACCTCACTAACCCTCGCCAAAGTCCACTACCATCCTTTAAGTCCACTACCCTGACCCTTACCCTAACACTAACCCTGACCCTAACCCTAACCCTGACCCTGACCCTGACCCTAACCCAAACCCTGACCCTAACCCAAACCCAAACCCTGACCCTAACCCTGACCCAAACCCTGACCCTAACCCTAACCCAAACCCTGACCCTAACCCAAACACTAACCCTAACCCAAACCCCAAATGTGTTAAAATCGTTGTTTTGAAGGCCTTACTTTATCTTGGAACGGGTAAGTCTAGGGGGTTAACCGATTAGATTTTCGTATTAAGTTTTTTCACGAACTTCTCAAAAATCACAGTTTTGGAGGGGTGGGGGGTCAGGTTGTGGTTTTTGGTACTTTTCAAAGTCGATCTTTTCAAAGTCTCAACATGATCCTATGCTTCGATTGGCTTGAAATTAATAAATCGACCCCGTTAGGGGCAGTACTTTGCGAGAATTAAGCCTATGATGAAAACCGCAAGTCTTTATCTTTTGTAGTTTCGGAGTTGGGGTTAATGTCGGGATTAGGCTTCACTCTCACACAAACGTTTCTTCAGTGAGGTCGGAAAGTGCGGCCGTACACTTCATTGATACCAATAAGTTTTCATGCTCTAGATCGCCTTTTCATCTTTTCGGAACAGTTAACTTTAAGAAAATATCTCTATTCAAATCCATTCTACACCTATTTGAAGATTGAAGTCAAAGGCACTTTTCATACTCTGTACTTAGAAATATTTTTGGAAATTTCTCACGCATGCGCAGTCACAAAAAAGGTCAGACATGCGCAGAAGTAAAAAAGGTCACCTCACTAACCCTCGCCAAAGTCCACTACCATCCTTTAAGTCCACTACCCTGACCCTTACCCTAACACTAACCCTGACCCTAACCCTAACCCTGACCCTGACCCTGACCCTAACCCAAACCCTGACCCTAACCCAAACCCAAACCCTGACCCTAACCCTGACCCAAACCCTGACCCTAACCCTAACCCAAACCCTGACCCTAACCCAAACACTAACCCTAACCCAAACCCCAAATGTGTTAAAATCGTTGTTTTGAAGGCCTTACTTTATCTTGGAACGGGTAAGTCTAGGGGGTTAACCGATTAGATTTTCGTATTAAGTTTTTTCACGAACTTCTCAAAAATCACAGTTTTGGAGGGGTGGGGGGTCAGGTTGTGGTTTTTGGTACTTTTCAAAGTCGATCTTTTCAAAGTCTCAACATGATCCTATGCTTCGATTGGCTTGAAATTAATAAATCGACCCCGTTAGGGGCAGTACTTTGCGAGAATTAAGCCTATGATGAAAACCGCAAGTCTTTATCTTTTGTAGTTTCGGAGTTGGGGTTAATGTCGGGATTAGGCTTCACTCTCACACAAACGTTTCTTCAGTGAGGTCGGAAAGTGCGGCCGTACACTTCATTGATACCAATAAGTTTTCATGCTCTAGATCGCCTTTTCATCTTTTCGGAACAGTTAACTTTAAGAAAATATCTCTATTCAAATCCATTCTACACCTATTTGAAGATTGAAGTCAAAGGCACTTTTCATACTCTGTACTTAGAAATATTTTTGGAAATTTCTCACGCATGCGCAGTCACAAAAAAGGTCAGACATGCGCAGAAGTAAAAAAGGTCACCTCACTAACCCTCGCCAAAGTCCACTACCATCCTTTAAGTCCACTACCCTGACCCTTACCCTAACACTAACCCTGACCCTAACCCTAACCCTGACCCTGACCCTGACCCTAACCCAAACCCTGACCCTAACCCAAACCCAAACCCTGACCCTAACCCTGACCCAAACACTGACCCTAACCCTAACCCAAACCCTGACCCTAACCCAAACACTAACCCTAACCCAAACCCCAAATGTGTTAAAATCGTTGTTTTGAAGGCCTTACTTTATCTTGGAACGGGTAAGTCTAGGGGGTTAACCGATTAGATTTTCGTATTAAGTTTTTTCACGAACTTCTCAAAAATCACAGTTTTGGAGGGGTGGGGGGTCAGGTTGTGGTTTTTGGTACTTTTCAAAGTCGATCTTTTCAAAGTCTCAACATGATCCTATGCTTCGATTGGCTTGAAATTAATAAATCGACCCCGTTAGGGGCAGTACTTTGCGAGAATTAAGCCTATGATGAAAACCGCAAGTCTTTATCTTTTGTGGTTTCGGAGTTGGGGTTAATGTCGGGATTAGGCTTCACTCTCACACAAACGTTTCTTCAGTGAGGTCGGAAAGTGCGGCCGTACACTTCATTGATACCAATAAGTTTTCATGCTCTAGATCGCCTTTTCATCTTTTCGGAACAGTTAACTTTAAGAAAATATCTCTATTCAAATCCATTCTACACCTATTTGAAGATTGAAGTCAAAGGCACTTTTCATACTCTGTACTTAGAAATATTTTTGGAAATTTCTCACGCATGCGCAGTCACAAAAAAGGTCAGACATGCGCAGAAGTAAAAAAGGTCACCTCACTAACCCTCGCCAAAGTCCACTACCCTAACCCTAACCCTAACCCTAACCCTAACCCTAACCCTAACCCTAAACCCTAACCCTAACCCTAACCCTAACCCTAACCCTAACCCTAACCCTAACCCTAACCCTAACCCTAACCCTAACCCCTAACCCTAACCCTAACCCTAACCCTAACCCTAACCCTAACCCAAACCCCAAATGTGTTAAAATCGTTGTTTTGAAGGCCTTACTTTATCTTGGAACGGGTAAGTCTAGGGGGTTAACCGATTAGATTTTCGTATTAAGTTTTTTCACGAACTTCTCAAAAATCACAGTTTTGGAGGGGTGGGGGGTCAGGTTGTGGTTTTTGGTACTTTTCAAAGTCGATCTTTTCAAAGTCTCAACATGATCCTATGCTTCGATTGGCTTGAAATTAATAAATCGACCCCGTTAGGGGCAGTACTTTGCGAGAATTAAGCCTATGATGAAAACCGCAAGTCTTTATCTTTTGTAGTTTCGGAGTTGGGGTTAATGTCGGGATTAGGCTTCACTCTCACACAAACGTTTCTTCAGTGAGGTCGGAAAGTGCGGCCGTACACTTCATTGATACCAATAAGTTTTCATGCTCTAGATCGCCTTTTCATCTTTTCGGAACAGTTAACTTTAAGAAAATATCTCTATTCAAATCCATTCTACACCTATTTGAAGATTGAAGTCAAAGGCACTTTTCATACTCTGTACTTAGAAATATTTTTGGAAATTTCTCACGCATGCGCAGTCACAAAAAAGGTCAGACATGCGCAGAAGTAAAAAAGGTCACCTCACTAACCCTCGCCAAAGTCCACTACCATCCTTTAAGTCCACTACCCTGACCCTTACCCTAACACTAACCCTGACCCTAACCCTAACCCTGACCCTGACCCTGACCCTAACCCAAACCCTGACCCTAACCCAAACCCAAACCCTGACCCTAACCCTGACCCAAACCCTGACCCTAACCCTAACCCAAACCCTGACCCTAACCCAAACACTAACCCTAACCCAAACCCCAAATGTGTTAAAATCGTTGTTTTGAAGGCCTTACTTTATCTTGGAACGGGTAAGTCTAGGGGGTTAACCGATTAGATTTTCGTATTAAGTTTTTTCACGAACTTCTCAAAAATCACAGTTTTGGAGGGGTGGGGGGTCAGGTTGTGGTTTTTGGTACTTTTCAAAGTCGATCTTTTCAAAGTCTCAACATGATCCTATGCTTCGATTGGCTTGAAATTAATAAATCGACCCCGTTAGGGGCAGTACTTTGCGAGAATTAAGCCTATGATGAAAACCGCAAGTCTTTATCTTTTGTAGTTTCGGAGTTGGGGTTAATGTCGGGATTAGGCTTCACTCTCACACAAACGTTTCTTCAGTGAGGTCGGAAAGTGCGGCCGTACACTTCATTGATACCAATAAGTTTTCATGCTCTAGATCGCCTTTTCATCTTTTCGGAACAGTTAACTTTAAGAAAATATCTCTATTCAAATCCATTCTACACCTATTTGAAGATTGAAGTCAAAGGCACTTTTCATACTCTGTACTTAGAAATATTTTTGGAAATTTCTCACGCATGCGCAGTCACAAAAAAGGTCAGACATGCGCAGAAGTAAAAAAGGTCACCTCACTAACCCTCGCCAAAGTCCACTACCATCCTTTAAGTCCACTACCCTGACCCTTACCCTAACACTAACCCTGACCCTAACCCTAACCCT
>NW_026262678.1:2701811-2784311 GCF_021869535.1 Mytilus californianus | reverse complement strand
CACTACCATCCTTTAAGTCCACTACCCTGACCCTTACCCTAACACTAACCCTGACCCTAACCCTAACCCTGACCCTGACCCTGACCCTAACCCAAACCCTGACCCTAACCCAAACCCAAACCCTGACCCTAACCCTGACCCAAACCCTGACCCTAACCCTAACCCAAACCCTGACCCTAACCCAAACACTAACCCTAACCCAAACCCCAAATGTGTTAAAATCGTTGTTTTGAAGGCCTTACTTTATCTTGGAACGGGTAAGTCTAGGGGGTTAACCGATTAGATTTTCGTATTAAGTTTTTTCACGAACTTCTCAAAAATCACAGTTTTGGAGGGGTGGGGGGTCAGGTTGTGGTTTTTGGTACTTTTCAAAGTCGATCTTTTCAAAGTCTCAACATGATCCTATGCTTCGATTGGCTTGAAATTAATAAATCGACCCCGTTAGGGGCAGTACTTTGCGAGAATTAAGCCTATGATGAAAACCGCAAGTCTTTATCTTTTGTAGTTTCGGAGTTGGGGTTAATGTCGGGATTAGGCTTCACTCTCACACAAACGTTTCTTCAGTGAGGTCGGAAAGTGCGGCCGTACACTTCATTGATACCAATAAGTTTTCATGCTCTAGATCGCCTTTTCATCTTTTCGGAACAGTTAACTTTAAGAAAATATCTCTATTCAAATCCATTCTACACCTATTTGAAGATTGAAGTCAAAGGCACTTTTCATACTCTGTACTTAGAAATATTTTTGGAAATTTCTCACGCATGCGCAGTCACAAAAAAGGTCAGACATGCGCAGAAGTAAAAAAGGTCACCTCACTAACCCTCGCCAAAGTCCACTACCCTAACCCTAACCCTAACCCTAACCCTAACCCTAACCCTAACCCTAACCCTAACCCTAAACCCTAACCCTAAACCCTAACCCTAACCCTAACCCTAACCCTAACCCTAACCCTAACCCTAACCCTAACCCTAACCCTAACCCTAACCCTAACCCTAACCCTAACCCTAAACCCTAACCCTAACCCTAACCCTAACCCTAACCCTAACCCTAACCTAACCCTAACCCTAACCCTAACCCTAAACCCTAACCCTAACCCTAACCCTAACCCTAACCCTAACCCTAACCCTAACCCTAACCCTAACCTTCATCAAACTATGCAGCTATATTAGTAATATATTGATCTTACTCAATCACAGGTCATTATGTAGTTTGGTGTGTTGCTTACAAATTTCTAGGTAAAAAAAGATTGAATTTGCAGTTCGCACTATATTCAGATACCTAACCCTAATTTTTTTTATAACTTTTTCAAATCAACTAGGATTTTCATCAAACTATACAGCTATCTTATTAATATATTGATCTTACTAAATCATAGGTCATTATGTAGTTTGGTGTATTGCTGTCAAATTTAAGGATTAAATTAATCTAGGTCCAAAAAGCTGGAATTTGCAGTTCCGACTATATTCAGATAGTACACCTTAAATCTTTTTATAACTTTTTCAAATCAACTTGGATTTTCATCAAACTATACAGCTATCTTGGTAACATATTGATCTTACTGAATCAAAGGTCATTATGTAGTTTGGTGTATTGCTGTCAAATTTAATGAAGGTCAAAAAAGCTAGGATTTGCAATTTTGGACAAAATTCAGCATTTCAGATAGTACACTCACCTTAATTTTTTTTATAACTTTTTCAAATCAACTTGGATTTTCATCAAACTATGCAGCTATATTAGTAATATATTGATCTTACTCAATCACAGGTCATTATGTAGTTTGGTGTGTTGCTTACAAATTTCTAGGTAAAAAAAGATTGAATTTGCAGTTCGGTCTATATTCAGATACCTAACCCTAATTTTTTTTATAACTTTTTCAAATCAACTAGGATTTTCATCAAACTATACAGCTATCTTAGTAATATATTGATCTTACTAAATCATAGGTCATTATGTAGTTTGGTGTATTGCTGTCAAATTTAAGGATTAAATTAATCTAGGTCCAAAAAGCTTGAATTTGCAGTTCCGACTATATTCAGATAGTACACCTTAAATCTTTTTATAACTTTTTCAAATCAACTTGGATTTTCATCAAACTATACAGCTATCTTGGTAACATATTGATCTTACTGAATCAAAGGTCATTATGTAGTTTGGTGTATTGCTGTCAAATTTAATGAAGGTCAAAAAAGCTAGGATTTGCAATTTTGGACAAAATTCAGCATTTCAGATAGTACACTCACCTTAATTTTTTTTATAACTTTTTCAAATCAACTTGGATTTTCATCAAACTATGCAGCTATATTAGTAATATATTGATCTTACTCAATCACAGGTCATTATGTAGTTTGGTGTGTTGCTTACAAATTTCTAGGTAAAAAAAGATTGAATTTGCAGTTCGGACTATATTCAGATACCTAACCCTAATTTTTTTTATAACTTTTTCAAATCAACTAGGATTTTCATCAAACTATACAGCTATCTTAGTAATATATTGATCTTACTAAATCATAGGTCATTATGTAGTTTGGTGTATTGCTGTCAAATTTAAGGATTAAATTAATCTAGGTCCAAAAAGCTTGAATTTGCAGTTCCGACTATATTCAGATAGTACACCTTAAATCTTTTTATAACTTTTTCAAATCAACTTGGATTTTCATCAAACTATACAGCTATCTTGGTAACATATTGATCTTACTGAATCAAAGGTCATTATGTAGTTTGGTGTATTGCTGTCAAATTTAATGAAGGTCAAAAAAGCTAGGATTTGCAATTTTGGACAAAATTCAGCATTTCAGATAGTACACTCACCTTAATTTTTTTTATAACTTTTTCAAATCAACTTGGATTTTCATCAAACTATGCAGCTATATTAGTAATATATTGATCTTACTCAATCACAGGTCATTATGTAGTTTGGTGTGTTGCTTACAAATTTCTAGGTAAAAAAAGATTGAATTTGCAGTTCGGACTATATTCAGATACCTAACCCTAATTTTTTTTATAACTTTTTCAAATCAACTAGGATTTTCATCAAACTATACAGCTATCTTAGTAATATATTGATCTTACTAAATCATAGGTCATTATGTAGTTTGGTGTATTGCTGTCAAATTTAAGGATTAAATTAATCTAGGTCCAAAAAGCTTGAATTTGCAGTTCCGACTATATTCAGATAGTACACCTTAAATCTTTTTATAACTTTTTCAAATCAACTTGGATTTTCATCAAACTATACAGCTATCTTGGTAACATATTGATCTTACTGAATCAAAGGTCATTATGTAGTTTGGTGTATTGCTGTCAAATTTAATGAAGGTCAAAAAAGCTAGGATTTGCAATTTTGGACAAAATTCAGCATTTCAGATAGTACACTCACCTTAATTTTTTTTATAACTTTTTCAAATCAACTTGGATTTTCATCAAACTATGCAGCTATATTAGTAATATATTGATCTTACTCAATCACAGGTCATTATGTAGTTTGGTGTGTTGCTTACAAATTTCTAGGTAAAAAAAGATTGAATTTGCAGTTCGGACTATATTCAGATACCTAACCCTAATTTTTTTTATAACTTTTTCAAATCAACTAGGATTTTCATCAAACTATACAGCTATCTTAGTAATATATTGATCTTACTAAATCATAGGTCATTATGTAGTTTGGTGTATTGCTGTCAAATTTAAGGATTAAATTAATCTAGGTCCAAAAAGCTTGAATTTGCAGTTCCGACTATATTCAGATAGTACACCTTAAATCTTTTTATAACTTTTTCAAATCAACTTGGATTTTCATCAAACTATACAGCTATCTTGGTAACATATTGATCTTACTGAATCAAAGGTCATTATGTAGTTTGGTGTATTGCTGTCAAATTTAATGAAGGTCAAAAAAGCTAGGATTTGCAATTTTGGACAAAATTCAGCATTTCAGATAGTACACTCACCTTAATTTTTTTTATAACTTTTTCAAATCAACTTGGATTTTCATCAAACTATGCAGCTATATTAGTAATATATTGATCTTACTCAATCACAGGTCATTATGTAGTTTGGTGTGTTGCTTACAAATTTCTAGGTAAAAAAAGATTGAATTTGCAGTTCGGACTATATTCAGATACCTAACCCTAATTTTTTTTATAACTTTTTCAAATCAACTAGGATTTTCATCAAACTATACAGCTATCTTAGTAATATATTGATCTTACTAAATCATAGGTCATTATGTAGTTTGGTGTATTGCTGTCAAATTTAAGGATTAAATTAATCTAGGTCCAAAAAGCTTGAATTTGCAGTTCCGACTATATTCAGATAGTACACCTTAAATCTTTTTATAACTTTTTCAAATCAACTTGGATTTTCATCAAACTATACAGCTATCTCGGTAACATATTGATCTTACTGAATCAAAGGTCATTATGTAGTTTGGTGTATTGCTGTCAAATTTAATGAAGGTCAAAAAAGCTAGGATTTGCAATTTTGGACAAAATTCAGCATTTCAGATAGTACACTCACTTTAATTTTTTTTATAACTTTTTCAAATCAACTTGGATTTTCATCAAACTATGCAGCTATATTAGTAATATATTGATCTTACTCAATCACAGGTCATTATGTAGTTTGGTGTGTTGCTTACAAATTTCTAGGTAAAAAAAGATTGAATTTGCAGTTCGCACTATATTCAGATACCTAACCCTAATTTTTTTTATAACTTTTTCAAATCAACTAGGATTTTCATCAAACTATACAGCTATCTTATTAATATATTGATCTTACTAAATCATAGGTCATTATGTAGTTTGGTGTATTGCTGTCAAATTTAAGGATTAAATTAATCTAGGTCCAAAAAGCTTGAATTTGCAGTTCCGACTATATTCAGATAGTACACCTTAAATCTTTTTATAACTTTTTCAAATCAACTTGGATTTTCATCAAACTATACAGCTATCTTGGTAACATATTGATCTTACTGAATCAAAGGTCATTATGTAGTTTGGTGTATTGCTGTCAAATTTAATGAAGGTCAAAAAAGCTAGGATTTGCAATTTTGGACAAAATTCAGCATTTCAGATAGTACACTCACTTTAATTTTTTTTATAACTTTTTCAAATCAACTTGGATTTTCATCAAACTATGCAGCTATATTAGTAATATATTGATCTTACTCAATCACAGGTCATTATGTAGTTTGGTGTGTTGCTTACAAATTTCTAGGTAAAAAAAGATTGAATTTGCAGTTCGGACTATATTCAGATACCTAACCCTAATTTTGTTTATAACTTTTGCAAATCAACTAGGATTTTCATCAAACTATACAGCTATCTTAGTAATATATTGATCTTACTAAATCATAGGTCATTATGTAGTTTGGTGTATTGCTGTCAAATTTAAGGATTAAATTAATCTAGGTCCAAAAAGCTTGAATTTGCAGTTCCGACTATATTCAGATAGTACACCTTAAATCTTTTTATAACTTTTTCAAATCAACTTGGATTTTCATCAAACTATACAGCTATCTTGGTAACATATTGATCTTACTGAATCAAAGGTCATTATGTAGTTTGGTGTATTGCTGTCAAATTTAATGAAGGTCAAAAAAGCTAGGATTTGCAATTTTGGACAAAATTCAGCATTTCAGATAGTACACTCACTTTAATTTTTTTTATAACTTTTTCAAATCAACTTGGATTTTCATCAAACTATGCAGCTATATTAGTAATATATTGATCTTACTCAATCACAGGTCATTATGTAGTTTGGTGTGTTGCTTACAAATTTCTAGGTAAAAAAAGATTGAATTTGCAGTTCGGACTATATTCAGATACCTAACCCTAATTTTTTTTATAACTTTTTCAAATCAACTAGGATTTTCATCAAACTATACAGCTATCTTAGTAATATATTGATCTTACTAAATCATAGGTCATTATGTAGTTTGGTGTATTGCTGTCAAATTTAAGGATTAAATTAATCTAGGTCCAAAAAGCTTGAATTTGCAGTTCCGACTATATTCAGATAGTACACCTTAAATCTTTTTATAACTTTTTCAAATCAACTTGGATTTTCATCAAACTATACAGCTATCTCGGTAACATATTGATCTTACTGAATCAAAGGTCATTATGTAGTTTGGTGTATTGCTGTCAAATTTAATGAAGGTCAAAAAAGCTAGGATTTGCAATTTTGGACAAAATTCAGCATTTCAGATAGTACACTCACTTTAATTTTTTTTATAACTTTTTCAAATCAACTTGGATTTTCATCAAACTATGCAGCTATATTAGTAATATATTGATCTTACTCAATCACAGGTCATTATGTAGTTTGGTGTGTTGCTTACAAATTTCTAGGTAAAAAAAGATTGAATTTGCAGTTCGCACTATATTCAGATACCTAACCCTAATTTTTTTTATAACTTTTTCAAATCAACTAGGATTTTCATCAAACTATACAGCTATCTTATTAATATATTGATCTTACTAAATCATAGGTCATTATGTAGTTTGGTGTATTGCTGTCAAATTTAAGGATTAAATTAATCTAGGTCCAAAAAGCTGGAATTTGCAGTTCCGACTATATTCAGATAGTACACCTTAAATCTTTTTATAACTTTTTCAAATCAACTTGGATTTTCATCAAACTATACAGCTATCTTGGTAACATATTGATCTTACTGAATCAAAGGTCATTATGTAGTTTGGTGTATTGCTGTCAAATTTAATGAAGGTCAAAAAAGCTAGGATTTGCAATTTTGGACAAAATTCAGCATTTCAGATAGTACACTCACTTTAATTTTTTTTATAACTTTTTCAAATCAACTTGGATTTTCATCAAACTATGCAGCTATATTAGTAATATATTGATCTTACTCAATCACAGGTCATTATGTAGTTTGGTGTGTTGCTTACAAATTTCTAGGTAAAAAAAGATTGAATTTGCAGTTCGCACTATATTCAGATAGTACACTTTAATTTTTTTTATAACTTTTTCAAATCAACTAGGATTTTCATCAAACTATACAGCTATCTTAGTAATATATTGATCTTACTAAATCATAGGTCATTATGTAGTTTGGTGTATTGCTGTCAAATTTAAGGATTAAATTAACCTAGGTCCAAAAAGCTTGAATTTGCAGTTCCGACTATATTCAGATAGTACACTTTAAATCTTTTTATAACTTTTTCAAATCAACTTGAATTTTCATCAAACTATACAGCTATCTTGGTAACATATTGATCTTACTAAATCAAAGGTCATTATGTAGTTTGGTGTATTGCTGTCAAATTTAATCTAGGTCAAAAAAGCTAGGATTTGCAATTTTGGACAAAATTCAGCATTTCAGATAGTACACTTTAATTTTTTTTATAACTTTTTCAAAATGCTCTGTAAATGAAATAAAATGCTTAACAGGTCGCACCTTTAAACGACCACAGATGTCAAACATTGAACATTTGGGCCAAGCATAAACACTACATTCAAGCTTGATACAGCTTTAAATTTGAATTGTGATTACATATTTAACACACCATATGTATCTAACACAGAATGAATGTGGTCAAAGAACGCAACAAATTGAAATTGGACCTATTGGTCAATATATAAGTTCAAGACATAATGCAGACATTTACAGCTAAAATTAAAAAACTATATGAAAATGTTATATACCGGGAAGGTCTTTCTTTCAATGAGGGGAGCCACGATAATAAACTGAAGAACTATTTATAATTTGTGAAGTTGATACGGAATATTTGTCAAGTAGGTATTGGTACCTTCCGGTAAACTTTATGAGAACAAAGACGAGACGTTCTTTGACTAAACCTTGTGTCATAAACTTGTAAGATTCTGTTCACACCAAAATTAACTTTCAGTAATCATGTTCACACCAGAAAATGATTTCAGCGTCATGTTCACACCAGAAACTGATTTCAGGGTCGTGTTCACACCAGAAACTGATTTCAGGGATTGTGTTATTGTGTACGGATAATACATCGGGGATAAACTTCGTAAAAAGGTAAGTTATATTGATCTGTTATAGCAAATTACTAGCCCATAGTTAGCGTATACGCCAATGAACATGAATTGTAATTAATTAATCTACAATATTACTGAATGAACTGTCATGGGGATTCAGTTTTTATGGGGAAAAATACTGCTTTAAAAAATACGTTCTTCTTTTCCGTAACAAAATGTATAGATCTTTGTAAGGATGGTCACTAATTGTATCAGTTATAGATAAATATAACGGCATTTTCTATTCCCTGATAACATGAAATTTGTTGTCATGTATTTTATATCTAACATTACATTTAGTAATTGGGTTTTCCTGAAAGCAATTTCGATGTGAACATAAATACATTTTAAAACGATTATCTTTTTCCAGACTAAATTATATCAGAAAAAATATATTGACAGCCTATACAGACACGAATACTTTCAAATTATGTTGTTACAATAGTATTGAAGATAAGACTGACCTGTTTGTATGCTTTATTTTCCGTTATGTCTGTCACTGCTGAAATTAATTTCTGGTGTGAACATGATATGTCTGACTACCGGTAAGATCATTCTTTCAATGAGGGTAAGCACCATAATACATTGAAGAACTACTTCAATAATATTGATTGACTAGTGTTGCTAAACTTATATTTAGGTGGAAATTTACCCTTCTTACAGCCTGTACAAGTGGGGTGGGAAATGTCAGTAAATAGACTCGCATACCTATCGTTTCATAAACATTTCAGTGGAGCACATAATTCCTGTCGCCGAATTCAGTGACGGCGTTTTATACCAAATAACTGCCGATACAGTTACGTACATTTAGGTGGAAATTGACCCTTTTTACAGCCTCCACAAGTGCCAACATATAGATTTCCTCATTCCTAAACAGAGATTGTTATTTACACACGGACCACTCCAAAATGTTGTACCAAGGTGTACTTCGTTATGTAGTATTGACATTATTTAGGATGTATACCAACTGTTTTTCATTGAATCTGGTTCTAAAGCAATGTCATTGCTTTTTCTTCCTAACAATTCAACTGTAGATTAAAACCGGAGACAAAATAGGTCATATGTCCATCTCTACTTCAGCGACCAGTGAGCATGCCTCCCTTCTTAGAAAAAAAAGGGTTGAAATTTTAACAGAGGGTTTTTGACATATACTTGGGTATTTTCAGTGAAGTTTGTAACATATACTTGGGTTTTCTCCTGTTGTCAATGTCGGTTAAAAATATCCATTGCCATTGTACATTGCATAGCTAGGTGGAGCACATGATAATGTTGTACCAGGAATTTGCATGATAGAATTAATTGTTGGCTTACTCAAGACTCAATCTATAGCGCTACTTAAATACATTGGTATGTCTAGATAGATATTAACACTTTGAAATCACATTGCAGAAGCCCGAAGAGGTAGCTTTCTGTATTTGTAAAGGGAAACCAGTGTTTATCATTGGAGCACACGAAATGGTTGTATCAGGGTGTAGCTTTATACGTAATATGTACATCATGTTTAACTTTAGAATTGAATTGTTTAGGATTGAAAAGGAAATCACTTGCCCTCATGGGAATGAACAAACAATACTGTCATTTGTTTTTCGTTAACACCAAAACCCATTGACCATGATGATTTGACACACTTTGTATGTAAGAATCACAACAGGTCAGTCTTGATATGTTTTCTTTGTTTTAGCGGTGACATATCCTTTCAGTTGACAAAAAAAAAAATACGACAATGCCTATATACTCGACATTATTCAAGCAGTCAATGTATGGTTATTCTGATATAATGCTACAGCTAACTTATTTTTCTTTTGTAGATTATACCGGAGTCGTTTGAAAATGGACTTCATATTTTATAAGGTAACGTATTAGAACACAGCAGTTATTTTATTGATCTCCATAACAATCTTTAATGGAAAGCTATGAAATGTATCTTAGAATTTTTGATTAGCAATGGCTTACTATTTAATCTTTTCAACACAATTCTTGCAGAGGATAAAGTTGTACCGGCTTCAAATATTGAAATGTTTCGTTTAAGTCATTACACGACATCAGGTACTTTCAGCATAGGCAAATTTTAAGAAATTCAGTGTAATTATGAATGAAAACGACAAGCGGTATCACTTCCACTGCGGGTTATTTGTGTATGACTGGACAAAATTTCATTCTCAATCCCCTCAACATGTAATCAGTAATACTGCAGAAATAAGTGTGTCCTTATGACATTACGTAATAGAATGTGAACGCAACAGCAGTAATTTAAGCTAGGATTTATCAAGAAAATTTGATACTGGGAGTAAATAATTGTCTGTTACATGAAATGAAGTATACACTTTATTCATTTTCACCATTCCCAATCATCGATGATCTGACAACAAAGATTGATACATTTTGTAGGTAGCAGAATTAGATGACCTGCTTGAAGAGGCAACTCAATATTGGGGTATGTATTTTTCTAAACAAATCATGTCAGATTGCACTCGATAACACCGTCATTCTTGAATCAATGTTATAACATCTGTAGCCATTCTTCTAATCAATTATTTTTCTAACCCTAACCTTGTCAAAGGATTTTGTCCATCCAATTGCTTGATTTTCCTATTCAGCTACATGGTCACACATTTTTACGTATGCAGAATTTTGTGAAGGGTTTTTCATTTGCGTAAGTTGCATGAGACTAAGCTGCTCAAAATGATTTCAGTGGGTAAAATTTACATAGTGGGCAAGTAATTGCTACAAGCTTTGATACTAGTTCAATACGATAATTCACTTTAAATAAATTGACATGATTGACGTATAACTTTTATAAGAATTCTAAAATTGTAATTCTGTTTTTTTCTTTTTATTATAGAACCATGGAAGGCAGCGTACGTGCATATGATAGGATACAAGGTTGGTTGCAATATATACTATCAAGGTATAGATTATCGGGTTTTCTACACGTGAAATAACAACCTCGAAACACAATGTGAACCTTTATGGCAAGTGAGCGTAGTGATCGGGGTAAGAAGTTCATACTGTGTCGAGTGGCTGTTTTTTTTTTGGGGCAGAAAATGCGATAATCTGTTTACCGCACTATATGTAGGGTCTCTTTCCCTTCCCTTCAGCAGTATTTACGCTTACAGAAAGTAAAGCTTGACCCTAACCTCCTCACAGGAAGACACCGTTTATAATATCAATTACACTATGTGATAAGGTTTCATTGATAATGTTATGATAGACAGGTCTTAGTTTTATGTTACTTTGAAAATTAAGTATAAATGATTCCCATTCCAATACCTTATACTACATAATTGTTGTCAGTCATTTACACCCTTTTTCATTACTTTGTCCACATATGTGTCATTTTATAGGACATTAGATTAAAGTTATCTGAACTTTTTCTTTAGATGGAAGAGGTGTACCAACAGATACTAGGACAGCAAGAAGAAGGTATTTATTTTACGCCTTACCAAAGCACTTGTGCTTGCTTGTATTATTTCACGGACATGTAAAGTCAGTTTCAGTAGGACTTTGATTTCTAGGACACAAATCATTGGAACGCTGTGGATTTTATATTTTGATACTTTGATATAAGACGTAAAGTAGCGTTCATGTTAAGTAGTGAATTTACAATTTATAGACGCTTTACCACAAAAACACTTTGTCATTGCTAAACCACAAGTATACAGTTCTACATTGTATGGTTGTAAGCAGAAATTAATTGCCCATGATTGATGCATTATTCGTGATTCTTATATGCGTTGTCAATAGAGTGTCTATATGCCATTTTCTTCTTCTTTGTTAACATGGTTGGTTGCTGTTATGGTATTTCAGATTAGTACACAATGCTGACTGCTGTACCTCAATATTTGACATTTTTACCTATTATGTCTGTTGTTTTGCTCACATATTGTTGTCAAATAATGGAATTTTGTTTGATTGTCATACAAGTGACAGGTTTAGCTACCTATAAAACAAGGTTTAATCCACCATTTTGTACATAAGGAAACGCCGGTACCAAGTCATGAATATGACATTTGTTTTCCTTCCTTTAATGTGTTGGAACTTTTTGTTATTCCATGTGATGAAGACTTTCCTATTTGAATTATCATTGGAGTTCGTAATTGGATTGTTTTACTTTATGATACGATTTCTACACTTGAATTGAATTGTATTTAATCGTTTATATTTTCAGTGCCAAGGGAAACGTCACAGGAAGTAAGTTCTATGTTTTTATTATCAAAGCAGTTTCTAAAACTTAATACAAACATAAGACTCTACATTTTATCTTGAAATGTTGAAACTATGCATCATGAATAAAAATGATCCATTAAAACGTTAACAGTTATCATATATCTCATGCAATAAATGTGTCCTGCCTTTAGGTATATAATGTCTGTCATAAAATGTATTGTTAATAGCCAAAAAAATATTTCCTTGCTCACATCATGAATGTGGACATAAAAATTAGAAAGAAATACCTAAGTTGTAAAAACAAATACGAAATGACAAACATTATCGATGAAAACAAAGTGATTCAAGTCTTTATTTTTTTAGCTGTTGAAAGAAATAGAAATGAGTTCGCCATTATATGCCAGTATGTTGAGTGAAGGTAGGAAAGATATGATACAATCAAAATAATTTTTTATGCATATAGACATTTCACATTAATTGAAAACATTCTTTCAATATTTATGATAAAGAACTGTAAATGAAAGCAACAGTAGTGTACCGATGTTCAATAGTCATAATTCGATTCAGCGAAAACAAATCCGAGTAACAAACCCTAACCGATGGAAACACATCAATCACAAGAGGAAATCAATGGAACAACAGCAACACTGAACTACAACATATGCAAACGCCAACATACATAGAAACGGACTTTCTGATAACAACTGTTATATTCCTGACTTGGTACAGGACATTTTGAAGCCAAATGGTGGGTTAAACCGGTTTTAAGGCATGACAAACATGTGATGTTTAAGTCATCTCACTAACCTAACGACTTACAACCTTTTTTATGACCATGCGACTACCATGCATTGACAGAGGTGCTAACTACTACATGCGGTCACGGCCTTTAATTACTTTGACTTTTACATTCTTTGGGTGATCATGCTATATATATATGTATCTTGCGGCCTTCGGCTGTTCTGCACATTCAGGTTGGGTTGTTGTTTCTTTGACACATTCCCCGTTTCCATTATTTATTTGATTAAATACAAAATAAATATCATCACCAGAAAGCAAGGCTATCCCTAAAATTATTTAAATAAAACTTCTTATTTTAGAACCAGAAGTTGAGAAAGTCAGAAGTTTACATGGACATGTAAGTAGAAAAGTCTTCTTGGTGAAATCTATGTAGCAAATATTCATTTAATACTGTTATTCCACAGAATAGTACTTCGTTAACTTCATTTTGAACTCTGTAGTTTACAATATTTGGGCAATTATATCTGTTACAAGGTGAAATAAATGGAACAATGGCCATGAACTAAAAGCAATGGTGAATCTTTCTTATGTTAATACATACCCGGTTTACAATTTCGAACACATATAAAGTTGTGCATACTTTACATTTACAGATAAAAAGCATGATTTCAACGTTAGTGACCAAAATGATCGACAGCATGTTAGAAGAAGAATCAGAGGAAGGAGTACAAGAACAGAGGAGAGGAGAGGTAAATATAAATCTTGTGTATATTTCTGATGGAAGTATTGATGGTTTGTTAAAGTCACCTTAGCACAAGAAGGCTATATCGTGGCGATATATATGTCTGTCGCTTGCATATGTCCATAGCATTATAGTTATACGTCGTAACTGTTCCTGTTCCTGTTATTGCATTGCCCGTCAGGATTTATAATTTCAGAGATTGTCTACATTTGTACTGACAGTAAAACGTTATAAATCGCTTACAATTGACCCATCCTCATTTGGAATTCTTTACTGCACAATAGGAATGTATAGTACTTTTTCATTATGTATGCAAGGTGTTTACCTACACACCTAGGTACAGTTACAGTGTTCATTCTGAAAGGACAAAGTATTTTCCGTGTATGTTGAGATAAATCTTTTAAACAACCTCTTATAAAGTGTTTTCATGTCATCTGTTTTATCCTTGCGAAAAAACGTCTACATAACAGAAATTATTCATTTTTTTTCAGGATTTCCAGACACCAATTGAAACAGACGAGAATGAGCCTAGTAATACAGGTACACTTATCATTATTGCAGTAAAAGTTTTATGACAGTAAAATCGTTTATTTCAATATTTTATCCTTGGTGTCTGCATATAATAATCTAACCATGGAGTTTGATTTTGGATATTGGACCATTAAGTCAATTAAATGTCCCATTTCAAATTTTTAAGTTGTCTCACCACATTTATTCTGTGTCAGAAATCTATAATGTATGAAATATTTAATCAGTATATTTAATCAGTATCCAAATTCAGAACTGTACCAAGTTTAAATATCGTGTTTACAACACACGTTTACCTGCAACAAATGGAATATTCAGCAAGAATGATTCAACAGTATCTGTGATGGTCTAACTCTTACATATACATTATCAAAGAAATCTAAATCTGTTCATTTGAAGACAAAGACTAGTGTATTAGCTGTGGAAATAATAAATGTCTTAGGGCGACCAAACATGACTTTCCGACCTTTTACCTTGACATTAATAAAAAATCTCAAATTAGGCTTAGGTTTAGGGTTATTTTATACTTACCGAGTCGCTTTATTACAGATTACTTATCCCTTTTTACAGTCAATGTACAAAGACCATCGAAACGGAAAGCGGATTTTTTGGGCTTTGTTAGCATTCATTCCTATGCGGTTTTTTTTTCCAATTTCTAATGAACAGAATTAGTAGAGTCATTTTTTTTACTTTGCCAGGGAAAGGAGTACAAGACTTTCTATTCCCCAGAGATTTGTTTACGGCGGAAAAGGTAAATTTACCAGACAATGAAGTACAGCCCGATGTCAATATTGATATGGCAGCATATTTGGATGGTTTGGTGGCCATTTCAGAAGAAGGACATCTCGATTTTCTTAGAGGCGTGCCAGGTACAATAGTCTGGCAGAAAAATAGTGTAGCCTGCTGGGCTCCGGAAACCCAATTCAAAGGGATAGATATAAAACTTTTCAAAAGTGGTTTACCCTTATTTCGAATAGGGCACATCAATAACATCCCGTTGTGGGCTACGTTTATTCCAAACAACCAAACTGATGAAGATGAACATTTCAACTTAAGACAGTGTAAACAATTGTACAACAAATTTTTTGAAAACATTTTAAGACAGGCAATCCTGAAGATGCCAACTTTCACATCAATCAGAATCAGAAATTGCACCAGTCTGCATGAAAAACCTGTGAAATATCACATTCCAGGTCATGAGATTGACGAACTGAGTGAAAATTTAAGAACTGGGATTGAGGCAGCAAGATTGATTGGAGATTTTCCAGCATTTCTGACTTTCAACTTCGTTGCCATGACATACGGTCAAGACACACCATTGACAGAGGGCACTGTGCAGTATATAGAGGTAATATAAAATACCAATGTTGCATATTGCAAACTTCCATATGTTGTCTACGGGCATTTCAAGGCGTAACCTCTCATCGTCAGCATTTAAACCAAATAAATTTGAAGACCGAAAACAAAAACAAACAATGTAAAACAGTACTCAAACCCTAATACCCTAAATATGAAGCCGAATCCAGCTAAGGACAGCAACCATGTGCAATACATTTGAACAAAACCTTGATTTCAAGGGGTTGACAATTTCGATACGTGTATTTGTCATTAAAAGAACAAAAAACAGCATTGACTTCTATGTCAGACAATAAACTGCTATTGCATTGGGATATTATTCATTTTGATTTTTCAGTCGTACATTACAGGATTGAATTGCCGATGGAATTATAACTTTCCAACATAAACATCTAACCCAAAGACCATTACATATTATTCACTACAGCATTATTGGTACAAAATGTTACTACAATTGCGCGTTGGGCTGAAATATGTTTTCTTTCTGTATACAATTTCTATTTGAAGTCTTCTTTTCTTTTCAGAACACTTTTGACACTGACAAAATGAAAGATTTAGTTGTCCACTTAGCAACCAATATAAATGCAAAAGAAAAATCCATCTTCTGGACTAAGGCATTTGCCGAAAAGGTTTTCAAATCCTCAGGAGCAGTGTACCAGTCATGTGGTTTTTACAATCTGGCGAACGGGGCAGGCAAAATAGAAGATCGTTATAGACAAACTCATTTACTAGGTAAGGAAGCTGCATACATGAAGGTATATAACACGGTGTTCAAAAAAATGCGAAGAATGATTCAGGACTTCCACCAAGGATATTCAGAAGATTTGCTTTTGGAACAACCTAACATGGCAAAGGTTCTTTCTTACCAGCCGTGGGGATTACCGAGCGCGTGTAAGAAAAATGAGGCGCTTAGGAAAAAAGCAAAAGACTTCGAACTGCAACTTCCACTGAAAATATTAGAGGAACGTTTGGAAATGATGGAATCCTTAGACCATCTGCATGATGCAAGAGTAGAGTTTATTTGCTCATTAAAGAATACTTCCATTAGAGAATGTAAACGAAAATATACAGGGCATTCTGTAATTCAAATTATTAACTATTTGTCTGAAACACCAAACACACAACTTAAGCCGATTGTGGCCCTGTCAAGAGATGGGATTTCAACCTATTTAAAGGGGTTGCTCTCCTCCTTGATTACACCTATCAAGCATGCCTTCCGGCATTTCTTCGTTGAAAAACGACCAGCCTCTCCTGATGTTCTTGAAACAATCCATGTTTGTGAAAGCCTGATATCATTTATCATTTATGGAACGAAAAATTATTTTCCATTGTTGGCAAACATAGGATTAACAATACAAAGATACAAAGAAGTGAATAGGGTAACACTAGCTTACACAGTAATGAAAACGCGAACCGATGTGTTCAGGCTAGATGCAAGTGCTAACACTGGAGGAACAGTATACACCATTTCCCTACCATCTGTTAGACACAGAACTAACGAGGATGCATTCACCAAACAACTTTTACTTATTCACCAGCACTTAACATTGAACAAGTATAATGTAGCTGAAATACTTCTTTCAAATGTCATGGCCATTATCGCTGACATCGTGTTTTCAGGTTTTGACTCTAATCCAGTCAGCATTTTTGGAAGGCCTTTTGTGCTTTCTTTGCCTAATCACAGAGTATGGCGAGAAAGAATAACCGTATCAGCTGTTGTACATTCGATACTCACATTTAACTTTTCTGACACTATGACAAATGTTGTCGAAACTGCCATCGAATCAGTGGGTGATTTGGAAGCTGATCCAGTATTAGACGATATACCAACCGTTGGAACAACTGAATTACAGTCTGCATTACATGCTCTAATCAATTTGGCCTTGAAAAAGAAATTGATGTTGGATTTTACCTATTTTCCTGTACTGTCTTCCACACTTAGACTCCAACATTTCAAACTCGTTGTGCCTGACCTTTGTAATGTCTTCAAAGAGGGAAATCCGCCAATGTTTCATCCCTGTCTGACTTCCAATGTTTTGCTGCATGCCACAGACATGATGGGACGGTTTAATCCTTTCCCAAATGGAATGGGCATTCCGGACGCCAACATCATGTTCCTACTCTACACTCTTTTGCGTGCAGATGTTCATGATGTTGATATGGCTTTGAATATGCTAGGAGTCGCAGTTGTACTTCAAAAAGGAGGGTTTACTCATACACTAAAGCATCATATGAGAACGTACAATATAACCTTCAGAGCGTTGAGTGATGTAGGTTTATGTCGAAGGACTCCAGTTAACACAATTCAACCTATATACAACCCAGAATTTAGGTACCATTTCGATAACTTCTTTACTGAACATGAGAAAGGATTCATCCGGGCACATAACAATCTTTGTGGGAGCGGTCTGAATACGTTGATGTAAATTAGACTACAGGTCTTCTAAGTAGAGAATTCAGAAATCACTCTTAGTACAATATTCAGTATAACCTCAGAGTATGACATACATAGAATTGTTCAAAATTAGCATCGTTGTTTCTCAGCTAATTTTAAGCATTTGCCAAGATTGTTTACTTCTTTAATATTTTGTACAGATAACAACTGTAGCAATTTATAAGTAGAGGGGTGTCTCCAATAATATTGTTTGATATATTTTTCTCTAATGTCAGCATATTTATTACATTCCAATAACAAATGAAATTCGTCTTTAATGCAACTTGTATTACAATAACTACATAACCTGTTATCCTGTCAATATTATAATATCTTCCTGTCTCCATATTCAAATTATGTGCACAAGTACGGTATTTAAAAATATAAGGTTTATAAATATAATTCACTTGTTTGTCTAAGTAAAATTGTAAAGTATGTGTACAAAAGCTACTAAACTTTTCATCATAACAATTTTTTGATATGCAATTATCAGTACATAATAATTTTATCCAATATCTTACCATTACATATTCTCTTTCTATACACATAGCTATTCTACCCAGTTCACAATATACCATGTTATTAACAGTACCCTTTTTTACTTTCAGTATACGTTTCAAAGAATACATATGAACCCTTTCAATATATGGTGCCTTATGATACCCCCAAATTTCACAACCATACTTCAAAATACTTGCAACATAACTTTCAAATAAAGTCAATAATCTTTCATGGCTATAATAGTCATCCTGTATTTTTTTTAACATACTTTGTACTTCGTATTAACAAAATTACCAGTGTAATATAAAATGTAAGCCTAAATACATCAACTCATTACAAATATCAATAGTATTACCATTTAAAAACCATTGTTCTTCCACTTTAAGCTTACCCCTATTTCTCAAATTACTATCATTTTTTTTGGTTAAATCATTATACAAATTATTTTCATTTGAGTAAGTATTGACACTATCAATCACTTACTGTATACAACTACTGTGTTATTAGAAAACTAGTAAGGTCAGCATGAATTATTATTTCCTGAGCTGTTGTATGATGAAGCATTGTATTTAGTAATATATAAAGATTAATGCATACGAAACGCTTTCCTTAATCATATATTGACCATCATAAGTCACGCAACGCTGTTTTCGGAGTTCCGTTAATAAAGATTATTGTTTCATACTAAAAATCGACATTAAAATCTTTTAAGTACCTCGGCGCATGCGCAGTCATACTTTCGGGTTTGACAACGACAAATGATGTTACATTGAAAATACCTGCATATTGCCTGTTCCATGACTTTCGTGTCCCTTTTTTCTCTAATTATCTCTTTTGTACTTTTCCGGTTAAAAGCTGAAAGCTCTGATTTCATACTGAGGTTGATAACGTTTTAAACTATTTTTTTTTATTATTATTTCACTGCTACAAACATAAAATGCAATAATCTTTATATAATCCTAGACTGGTAATAATTTTCATTTGACTTTTGTCTGTATATATTGTATACAGTTATAATATGTTACATATAGTTAGATATTTTATGTAATGATTAAAGTGGTCAGATGAACCGTGCATTTTCTATTCAGTCTGTTTTATCAACTTCTCCTTTGTTTTTTACTTTTTTTTTTTGTATTCTAAATAAAGGCAACAGTATACTGCTGAATAATTGGAGTAATCGAAAAAAAAAACAAATTCGGGTAACAAACTAAAACCGAGGGAAGCACATCAATGACTTCCTGATAACAACTGCCATATTCCTGACTTGGTACAGGATATTTAAAAAAAGATTGATGCTTTGAATCTGTTTAAATGGCTAGTCAAACCTACACCTCCCGCTTATATGGCAGCATAAAAAACGCTTTTTCAGTCAAGTCGGAAATGTTGGCCTTACACTGTAATGATACTTGGGAGAAACCAACCTGTAGAATGTATTCTCAGCTATTCAGAACAGTTCACTTTAAGAACATATCCCTATTCAAATCCATACTACACTTGTTTGAACATTGAAGTCAAAGGCACTTTTCATATACTGAACTTAGAAATTATTTTGGAAAACGAAGTTCCGGTTATATATAGGCAGCAAAATCTGCGCAATTAAATTCCCTTTTCAAAACGCTAAACAGTTTACAAATCGGACCATCAACAACAGAGATACGACTTTTCAGATTTTGCCTATATTCCTTATCAGATTATCTCCCCTGTTTTACAATATGCAAATTAGGTAAAATCAAATTGGATTTTCATCAAACTATACAGCTATCTTGGTAACATATTGATCTTACTGAATCAAAGGTCATTATGTAGTTTGGTGTATTGCTGTCAAATTTAAGGATTAAATTAATCTAGGTCCAAAAAGCTTGAATTTGCAGTTCCGACTATATTCAGATAGTACACTTTAAATCTTTTTATAACTCTTTCAAATCAACTTGGATTTTCATCAAACTATACAGCTATCTTGGTAACATATTGATCTTACTGAATCAAAGGTCATTATGTAGTTTGGTGTATTGCTGTCAAATTTAATCTAGGTCAAAAAAGCTAGGATTTGCAATTTTGGACATAATTCAGCATTTCAGATAGTACACTCACTTTAATTTTTTTTATAACTTTTTCAAATCAACTTGGATTTTCATCAAACTATGCAGCTATATTAGTAATATATTGATCTTACTCAATCACAGGTCATTATGTAGTTTGGTGTGTTGCTTACAAATTTCTAGGTAAAAAAAGATTGAATTTGCAGTTCGGACTATATTCAGATACCTAACCCTAATTTTTTTTATACCTTTTTCAAATCAACTAGGATTTTCATCAAACTATACAGCTATCCTAGTAATATATTGATCTTACTAAATCATAGGTCATTATGTAGTTTGGTGTATTGCTGTCAAATTTAAGGATTAAATTAATCTAGGTCCAAAAAGCTTGAATTTGCAGTTCCGACTATATTCAGATAGTACACCTTAAATCTTTTTATAACTTTTTCAAATCAACTTGGATTTTCATCAAACTATACAGCTATCTTGGTAACATATTGATCTTACTGAATCAAAGGTCATTATGTAGTTTGGTGTATTGCTGTCAAATTTAATGAAGGTCAAAAAAGCTAGGATTTGCAATTTTGGACAAAATTCAGCATTTCAGATAGTACACTCACTTTAATTTTTTTTATAACTTTTTCAAATCAACTTGGATTTTCATCAAACTATGCAGTTATATTAGTAATATATTGATCTTACTCAATCACAGGTCATTATGTAGTTTGGTGTGTTGCTTACAAATTTCTAGGTAAAAAAAGATTGAATTTGCAGTTCGGACTATATTCAGATACCTAACCCTAATTTTTTTTATAACTTTTTCAAATCAACTAGGATTTTCATCAAACTATACAGCTATCTTAGTAATATATTGATCTTACTAAATCATAGGTCATTATGTAGTTTGGTGTATTGCTGTCAAATTTAAGGATTAAATTAATCTAGGTCCAAAAAGCTTGAATTTGCAGTTCCGACTATATTCAGATAGTACACCTTAAATCTTTTTATAACTTTTTCAAATCAACTTAGATTTTCATCAAACTAATCATCTATCTTGGTAACATATTGAACTTACTGAATCAAAGGTCATTATGTAGTTTGGTGTATTGCTGTCAAATTTAATCTAGGTCAAAAAAGCTAGGATTTGCAATTTTGGACAAAATTCAGCATTTCAGATAGTACACTTTAATTTTTTTTATAACTTTTTCAAATCAACTTGGATTTTCATCAAACTATGCAGCTATATTAGTAATATATTGGTCTTACTGAATCACAGGTCATTATGTAGTTTGGTGTGTTGCTTACAAATTTCTAGGTAAAAAAAGCTAGGATTTGCAGTTTGGGCAAAATAGAGATAGTACACTTTAATTTTTTGTTATAACTTTTTCAAATCAACTAGGATTTTCATCAAACTATACAGCTATCTTAGTAATATATTGATCTTAATGAATCATAGGTCATTATGTAGTTTGGTGTATTTCTGTCAAATTTAAGGATTAAATTAATCTTGGTAAAAAAAGATTGAATTTGCAGTCGGACTATATTCAGATAGTACACTTTAATTTTTTTTATAACTTTTTCAAATCAACTTGGATTTTCATCAAACTATACAGCTATCTTAGTAATATATTGATCTTACTAAATCATAGGTCATTATGTAGTTTGGTGTATTGCTGTCAAATTTAAGGATTAAATTAATCTAGGTCCAAAAAGCTTAAATTTGCAGTTCGGACTATATTCAGATAGTACACTTTAAATCTTTTTATTACTTTTTCAAATCAACTTGGATTTTCATCAAACTAAACATCTATCTTGGTAACATATTGAACTTACTGAATCAAAGGTCATTATGTAGTTTGGTGTATTGCTGTCAAATTTAATCTAGGTCAAAAAAGCTAGGATTTGCAATTTTGGACAAAATTCAGCATTTCAGATAGTACACTTTAATTTTTTTTATAACTTTTTCAAATCAACTTGGATTTTCATCAAACTATGCAGCTATATTAGTAATATATTGGTCTTACTGAATCACAGGTCATTATGTAGTTTGGTATGTTGCTCACAAATTTCTAGGTAAAAAAAGATTGAATTTGCAGTTCGGACTATATTCAGATAGTACACTTTAATTTTTTTTATAACTTTTTCAAATCAACTAGGATTTTCATCAAACTATGCAGCTATCTTAGTAATATATTGATCTTACTAAATCATAGGTCATTATGTAGTTTGGTGTATTGCTGTCAAATTTAAGGATTAAATTAATCTAGGTCCTAAAAGCTTGAATTTGCAGTTGGGACTATATTCAGATAGTACACTTTAAATCTTTTTATAACTTTTTCAAATCAACTCGGATTTTCATCAAACTATACAGCTATCTTGGTAACATATTGATCTTACTGAATCAAAGGTCATTATGTAGTTTGGTGTATTGCTGTCAAACTTAAGAATAGATTTAATCTTGTTAAAAAACGATTGAATTTGCAGTTCGGACTATATTCAGATAGTACACTTTAAATTTTTTTTATAACTTTTTCAAATCAACTAGGATTTTCATCAAACTATACAGCTATCTTAGTAATATATTGATCTTACTAAATCATAGGTCATTATGTAGTTTGGTGTATTGCTGTCAAATTTAAGGATTAAATTAATACATCCTGACATAAAATATTACTGAATTATTATGCGGCTATATAGATTTACATGATAAAGTGCCAATATGGGCAGTTTTGGTTGATACGGTCAAATAATTTTGCTATATGAGTCAGCCTGGGGTATCAAAACTACTGAAATTTTGTTACGTATCAATATATTGAACAAAAGGAGGACATGCTGGCACTCTTAATTTATGCGGACAAAAATTTGTAGTTGTTGTGTTCCAATATTGCTGTCATTTGTATTATACATTAAATCCTGACATAAAAATAGTTGCTGATTTACTATGCGGCTATATAGATTTACAAAATAAAGTGCAAATATGGTCAGTTTTGGTTGATGCAGTCAAATAATTTTGTTATAGGAGTCAGCCTGAGGTATCAAAACTACTGCAATTTTGTTGCTAGACAATATTTTGATTAAAAAGAGGACATGCTGGCAATCTAGATTTATACGGACAAAATTTTGTATTCACATTATGTTCCAATACTACTGTCATTTGTATAAAACATTCATTCTTGACATAAAATTATTACTGAATTATTATGCGGCTATATAGATTTACATAATAATGTGCAAATATGTTCAGTTTAAGTTGATGCTGTCAAATATTTTTGCTATACGAGTCAATAATGGCGACCCCATGAGAGCCTCTACATTTATTCTCTCGTGTCAATCGTTGCTCTTATTTGACCCTGGTCAGCCAAATCAATTGTGCGGATGATAGATTTATGTCAAAAATAAGGATAATCTTGACTAACTTTTTCAAATCTATTTGGATTTTCATAAAACTGGACAGCTATCTCAATTATATACTGTTCTTACATATGACAGAGTCATTTGGCATTTTGGTGGATAACTGTGAAATGGTAGGTTTTAATTGACAAGTCAAAACAGCTTAAATTTTCAGTGCGCAATAAATTCAGATAGTCAACCTTAGACATTTCTGTAACTTTTTCAAATCGACTTGGATTTTCAAAAACCTTGACAGCTATTTCCAATATACCCTGTTCTTACATAGGACAGAGTCATTTGGCATTTGGGTTGATTACTGGTAAATGGTATGTTTTAATTGAGAAGTGAAAAGAGCTAGAATTTTCACTTCGCACTAAATTCAGATAGTCACCCTTAAAAATGTCTATAACTTTTTCAAATCAACTTTGATTTTCATAAACCTTAACACCTATCTCAATTGTATACTGTTCTTACATATGACAGAGTCATTTGGCATTTGGGTGGATAACTGTGAAACAGTAGGTTTTAATTGACAAGCCAAAACAGCTAGAATTTTCAGTGCGCACTAAATTCACATAGTCACCCTTAAACATTTCTGTCACTTTTTCAAATCGACTTGGATTTTTATAAAACATGACAGCTGTCTCAATTATATACTGTTCTTACCAATTGCAAAGTCATTTGCCATTTTATTAACCTTCCTGTCAAATTGTAGGTTTATTTCATAGGTGAAAAAGGCTAAGATTTTCACTTCTGACTACATTCAGATAGTCACCTTTAAGAATTTCTACAACTTTCTCAAATCAACTGGGATTTTAAGGTTAACTAGACAGCTATCTCAATTATATACTATTCTTACAAAATGCAAAGATGAAGTTTGCCATTTTCATTCATTCCTGTCAAATTGTATGTTTAATTGAGTAACTGTAGACTGACAAACTGTGTAAATCTATCAAACCTGAGCTACCACAAGTATAAAATGTTTATGCCGGTAAGGAATAATCAAGAAAAAGGTCAATTTTATTCATGAATACAACAAATATACCAATTTGACACTTAAACTCCTTCACACGACAGGTCAGTGCTATCGTGTCCTAAATATTTATGCGGAGCACATTGAATTGTTGTACCAGCAATTTAATTCCTGCCACAGAAGCCTAAACCAACTAACTGCTGATTCAGTAAAGTATGTTTAGGTGCAGATTAACCCTTTTTAACAGCCTTTGCAAGTCCCTAGAAAAACATTCGCATTCCTCAACACAGATTGCTATTTACACATGGAGCACTCCAAAATGTTGTACCAAGGAGTATAATTCCATATGAGGCATATGCTTTGGTATTCTCAGAGTGTTCTTTACATACACCTGTGCTGTCTCCTCTTATAAATGTCGGTTAAAAAATAGGCAGTGCCATTCTATGTTGCATAGTAAGGTGGAGCACCTGCTAATGTTGTACCAGGAATAAGCATGTTACAGTTATTAGTTGGCTTTTTTATCGACCTATAACTTTTGAAAGCCTGAGCTGATGTTCCAAAACCAGACTGCACAATTTGCCCAATTGAATGCCCATTCCAAAACGTTAAACATTTGGGAAATCGAACGGTAAACAACGGAGCTATGATTTTTCAAAGTTTGCAATGTACACTTCCGTGTTCCATACTACGTCTAATATGTAAACAAATACCCATGTGTTCTTTATCGACCCATAACTTTTGAATGCCTGACCTGATCTTCCAAACCTAGACTGCACAATTTGCCCAATTGAATGTCCTTTCCAAAACGTTAAACATTTTGTAAATCAAACGGTTAAAAACGGAGTTATGACTTTTTCAAAGTTTGCCATATAGCCTCCCGTATTCCTTACTACGTCTGATATGTAAACAAATACCCAAGTCTTCTTTAACGGCTATACACATTTTATTTTCACTATCAAGTCAGCACAATTTCCGCAGTTAAATGTCCCTTCCAAAACACTAAACAGTTTATACATCGGACCGCAAACAACGGAGCTACGATTTTTCAAACTTTGCCTATATTCCTAATTGGATTATCTTCCCTGAATTCAAATTTTGTGTCACACCTTGTTTGAGGAAATTATTACACAAAGCCTACTATATAAAGCACTCAGTACACATATGCTAATGGGGGGAACCCTTGTATCCAAGGCATGTCGCGCATGCGCACTCAGACTTTATAAATAAAAAAATAAAAATTTTAACTATAATTTAACTCTAACACTCCAGCATTTATCAGACCAGTTAAAAAAAAAAAAAAAAAAAAAAAAAAAAAAATAATAAATATAATTCAACTCAAACAGTCCAGCATGAGGCATAAAAGTACTTAAATATCATATAAAAGAAGAAATATTGGCACTTTTTATATCTGTCGACAAAGTTTTTAGTCTCCATACACTGAAAACTATAAACCAAAAAGAATAAAATAGGATGCCGGTATGGAATAACCTTGAAAAAGGTCAATGTTGACACCCTATATTGATGAGTACAACACATATAGCAATTTGAAACTTAAAATCCTTCAGTCTAATGTCTAACAATCAATTTTGAGGTACAAAAAGTACTCAATTACAAAGCCGGTACAAGAATATCAATAAAAAGAAAGAAATATTGTCGCCTTTTATTGTTATCGACACAAATAAAAGTAACCGTAGACTTATACAGTGTCAAATTATCCATCCTAAGAATGAAATGTTTATACCGGCACAGAAGTATCATCAGAAAGAAAGAAATATTGTCGTCTTTTATTGTTATCGACACAAATAAAAGTAACCGTAGACTTATACAGTGTCAAATTATCCATCAAAAGAATAAAATGTTCATGCTGGCACACAAGTATCATCAAAAGGATAGATATTGGCACCATTTATAGATGCAGACAACAAATACAGCAACCTGAAACATTCATTTCTTCACTTTTGTGTCTGAGAATACATCTAAACTCATAAATATTATACAACATATGAAGTATTGTCACTTTTAGTTGGTATCGACATAAATATCAGTAACCGTACACTTATAAATCTCTCAATTGTTGTCAAATTATGCCTTCTTATAGTTGTCGACAAATGTTTTAGTAACCGTAGACTCCAAACCTGTGTAAAACTATCAATCCTCAGGTACCGAAAGGATAAAATGTTAATGCCGGTAAGTAATAACCAAGAAAATGGTCAATATTGGCACCCTATATTGCTGAATGCAACAAATATAGCACTTCAAAACATTTATTCTTTCACTTTTATGTCTGACAATCCATTTGAATGTATCAAATGTCCTCTATTACCAGGCCGGTACAAGAATATTATAACAAAGATGAAATAGTGTCGCTTTTAATTGTTTCGCAACATAAATATTAGTAACCGTACACTTATAAATCTCTCAATTTGTGTCAAACCATTCATTCTTAGATTCAAATAATGATGCCGGACCAGAAAAATCAGGAAGAAGGGAAGATATTGGCACCTTTTGTTGATACCGACAACAAATTTTGTTATTTAAACTTGTTTTCATTCCCATTTAATGTCAAACAACCCATCAGGATGTATTTAAAAGTGCTCAATTATAAGGCCAGTACCAGAATATCATTCAAAAGAAGAAATATTGGCTCTTTTTATTCTTGTCGACAAAAGTTTTAGTATAACCGTAGACTTATGAAGCGCTTAATTTTTGAAAAAATTTTCATCGCGAGGTACATAAAGAATAAAATTATTATGCCGGTAGACAATATTCAAGGAAAAGGGTAAATATTGGCCCAAGATATTGATGAATACAACAAATATAGCAGCTTGACACTTAAACTCCTTCATGAAAGGCTATCATTTCTTAACATTTAGGTGGAGCACATTGGATTTTTGTACCACAGTTTCTGACACGTTTTCTTCGGCGACCTATAACTTTTGAATGCCCCGATACATTTTCAATATCAAGACACTAAAATGTGCTCAATTGAATGCCCATTATAAAACGTTAAACATTTTGGAAATCGAACGGTAAACAACGGAGCTATGATTTTTCAAAGTTTGCCATGTACACTTCCGTGTTCCATACTACGTCTAATATGTAAACAAATACCCATGTGTTCTTTATCGACCTATAACTTTTGAATGCCTGAACTGATCTTCCAAACCTAGACTGCACAATTTGCCCAATTGAATGTCCTTTCCAAAACGTTAAACATTTTGTAAATCAAACGGTTAAAAACGGAGCTATGATTTTTTCAAAGTTTGCCATATAGCCTCCCGTATTCCTTACTACGTCTGATATGTAAACAAATACCCAAGTCTTCTTTAACGGCTATACACATTTTATTTTCACTATCAAGTCAGCACAATTTTCGCAGTTAAATGTCCTTTCCAAAACACTAAACAGTTTATACATCGGACCGCAAACAACGGAGCTACGATTTTTCAAACTTTGCCTATATTCCTAATTGGATTATCTTCCCTGAATTCAAATTTTGTGTCAACTTGTTTGAGGAAATTATTACACAAAGCCTACTATATAAAGCACTCAGTACACATATGCTAATGGGGGGAACCCTTGTATCCAAGGCATGTCGCGCATGCGCACTCAGACTTTGAAAAAGGTCAATGTTGACACCCTATATTGATGAGTACAACACATATATAGCATTTGAAACTTAAAATCCTTCACTCTAATGTCTAACAATCAATTTTGAGGTACAAAAAGTACTCAATTACCAAGCCGGTACAAGAATATCAATAAAAAGAAAGAAATATTGTCGCCTTTTATTGTTATCGACACAAAAAAAGTAACCGTAGACTTATACAGTGTCAAATTATCCATCCTAATGATGAAATGTTTATACCGGCACAAAAGTATCATCAAAAAGAAAGAAATATTGTCGCCTTTTATTGTTATCGACACAAATATAAGTAACCGTAGACTTATACAGTGTCAAATTATCAATCAAAAGAATAAAATGTTCATGCTGGCACACAAGTATCATCAAAAAGGATAGATATTGGCACCATTTATAGATGCAGACAACAAATACAAATCCTCCTAAACTCATAAATATCATACAACATATAAAGTATTGTCATTTTTTTGTTTGTATTGACATAAATATCAGTAACCGTACACATATAAATCTCTCAATTGTTGTCAAATTATGCATTCTTATAGTTGTCGACAAATGTTTTATTAACCGTAGACTCCAAACCTGTGTAAAACTATCAATCCTCAGGTACCAAAAGGATAAAATGTTAATGCCGGTAAGTAATAACCAAGAAAATGGTCAATATTGGCACCCTATATTGCTGAATGCAACAAATATAGCACTTCAAAACATTTATTCTTTCACTTTTATGTCTGACAATCCATTTGAATGTATCAAATGGCCTCTATTACCTGGCCAGTACAAGAATAATAGAACAAAGATGAAATAGTGTCGCTTTTAATTGTTTCGCGACATAAATATTAGTAACCGTACACTTATAAATCTCTCAATTTGTGTCAAACCATTCATTCTGAGATTCAAATAATGATGCCGGACCAGAAAAATCAGGAAGAAGGGAAGATATTGGCACCTTTTGTTGATACCGACAACAAATTTTGTTATTTAAACTTGTTTTCATTCCCATTTAATGTCAAACAACCCATCAGGATGTATTTAAAAGTGCTCAATTATAAGGCCAGTACCAGAATATCATTCAAAAGAAGAAATATTGGCTCTTTTTATTCTTGTCGACAAAAGTTTTAGTATAACCGTAGACTTACGAAGCGCTTAATTTTTGACAAAATTTTCATCGCGAGGTACATAAAGAATAAAATTATTATGCCGGTAGAGATTATTCAAGGAAAAGGGTAAATATTGGCCCAAGATATTGATGAATACAACAAATATAGCAGCTTGACACTTAAACTCCTTCATGAAAGGCTATCATTTCTTAACATTTAGGGATCGTTGTACCACAGTTTCTGACACGTTTTCTTCGGCGACCTATAACTTTTGAATGCCCCGATACATTTTCAATATCAAGACACCAAAATGTGCGCAATTGAATTCCCTTTCCAAAACGCCAAACAGTTTAAAAATCGGACGGTCAACAACAGAGATACGATTTTTTCAAAGTTTGCCTATAAGCCTTATCAGATTATCTCCCCTGAATTTTAATATGCAAATTTTGGCATACCTTCTTCAGGAAATTGTTACAAAAAGACTACTATATATACAACTAAGTATGTATTACTATAGGGGGACCCTTGAATCCAAAACATATCGGCGCATGCGCACTTGAAAGGGTTAGGGTTAGAAAAAAAGATCCGGCTAACCCAAACCCTAACCCTAACCCTAATTTGGGTTAGGGTTAACCCTAACCCTCATATATTCATACGCCAGCCATATCACAACCCTTAATAGTCAGCCTACACCCCAGGTGCCCCCCTCTATATGATACCTAACCCTAACCCTAACCCTAACCCTAACCCTAACCCTAACCTAACCCTAACCCTAACCCTAACCCTAACCCTAACCCTAACCCTAACCCTAACCCTAACCCTAACCCTAACCCTAACCCTAACCCTAACCCTAACCCTAACCCTAACCCTAACCCTAACCCTAAACCCTAACCCTAACCCTAACCCTAACCCTAACCCTAACCCTAACCCTAACCCTAACCCTAACCCTAACCCTAACCCTAACCCTAACCCTAACCCTAACCCTAACCCTAACCCTAACCCTAACCCTAACCCTAACCCTAACCCTAACCTAACCCTAACCCTAACCCTAACCCTAACCCTAACCCTAACCCTAACCTAACCCTAACCCTAACCCTAACCCTAACCCTAACCCTAACCCTAACCCTAACCCTAACCCTAACCCTAACCCTAACCCTAACCTAACCCTAACCCTAAACCCTAACCCTAACCCTAACCCTAACCTAACCCTAACCCTAAACCCTAACCCTAACCCTAACCCTAACCCTAACCCTAACCCTAACCCTAACCCTAACCCTAACCCTAAGCTATCTTAGTAATATATTGATCTTACTAAATCAGAGGTCATTATGTAGTTTGGTGTATTGCTGTCAAATTTAAGGATTAAATTAATCTAGGTCCAAAAAGCTTGAATTTGCAGTTCCGACTATATTCAGATAGTACACCTTAAATCTTTTTATAACTTTTTCAAATCAACTTGGATTTTCATCAAACTATACAGCTATCTTGGTAACATATTGATCTTACTGAATCAAAAGTCATTATGTAGTTTGGTGTATTGCTGTCAAATTTAATGAAGGTCAAAAAAGCTAGGATTTGCAATTTTGGACAAAATTCAGCATTTCAGATAGTACACTCACTTTAATTTTTTTTATAACTTTTTCAAATCAACTTGGATTTTCATCAAACTATGCAGCTATATTAGTAATATATTGATCTTACTCAATCACAGGTCATTATGTAGTTTGGTGTGTTGCTTACAAATTTCTAGGTAAAAAAAGATTGAATTTGCAGTTCGGACTATATTCAGATACCTAACCCTAATTTTTTTTATAACTTTTTCAAATCAACTAGGATTTTCATCAAACTATACAGCTATCTTAGTAATATATTGATCTTACTAAATCAGAGGTCATTATGTAGTTTGGTGTATTGCTGTCAAATTTAAGGATTAAATTAATCTAGGTCCAAAAAGCTTGAATTTGCAGTTCCGACTATATTCAGATAGTACACCTTAAATCTTTTTATAACTTTTTCAAATCAACTTGGATTTTCATCAAACTATACAGCTATCTTGGTAACATATTGATCTTACTGAATCAAAGGTCATTATGTAGTTTTGTGTATTGCTGTCAAATTTAATGAAGGTCAAAAAAGCTAGGATTTGCAATTTTGGACAAAATTCAGCATTTCAGATAGTACACTCACTTTAATTTTTTTTATAACTTTTTCAAATCAACTTGGATTTTCATCAAACTATGCAGCTATATTAGTAATATATTGATCTTACTCAATCACAGGTCATTATGTAGTTTGGTGTGTTGCTTACAAATTTCTAGGTAAAAAAAGATTGAATTTGCAGTTCGGACTATATTCAGATACCTAACCCTAATTTTTTTTATAACTTTTTCAAATCAACTAGGATTTTCATCAAACTATACAGCTATCTTAGTAATATATTGATCTTACTAAATCAGAGGTCATTATGTAGTTTGGTGTATTGCTGTCAAATTTAAGGATTAAATTAATCTAGGTCCAAAAAGCTTGAATTTGCAGTTCCGACTATATTCAGATAGTACACCTTAAATCTTTTTATAACTTTTTCAAATCAACTTGGATTTTCATCAAACTATACAGCTATCTTGGTAACATATTGATCTTACTGAATCAAAGGTCATTATGTAGTTTTGTGTATTGCTGTCAAATTTAATGAAGGTCAAAAAAGCTAGGATTTGCAATTTTGGACAAAATTCAGCATTTCAGATAGTACACTCACTTTAATTTTTTTTATAACTTTTTCAAATCAACTTGGATTTTCATCAAACTATGCAGCTATATTAGTAATATATTGATCTTACTCAATCACAGGTCATTATGTAGTTTGGTGTGTTGCTTACAAATTTCTAGGTAAAAAAAGATTGAATTTGCAGTTCGGACTATATTCAGATACCTAACCCTAATTTTTTTTATAACTTTTTCAAATCAACTAGGATTTTCATCAAACTATACAGCTATCTTAGTAATATATTGATCTTACTAAATCAGAGGTCATTATGTAGTTTGGTGTATTGCTGTCAAATTTAAGGATTAAATTAATCTAGGTCCAAAAAGCTTGAATTTGCAGTTCCGACTATATTCAGATAGTACACCTTAAATCTTTTTATAACTTTTTCAAATCAACTTGGATTTTCATCAAACTATACAGCTATCTTGTTAACATATTGATCTTACTGAATCAAAGGTCATTATGTAGTTTGGTGTATTGCTGTCAAATTTAATGAAGGTCAAAAAAGCTAGGATTTGCAATTTTGGACAAAATTCAGCATTTCAGATAGTACACTCACTTTAATTTTTTTTATAACTTTTTCAAATCAACTTGGATTTTCATCAAACTATGCAGCTATATTAGTAATATATTGATCTTACTCAATCACAGGTCATTATGTAGTTTGGTGTGTTGCTTACAAATTTCTAGGTAAAAAAAGATTGAATTTGCAGTTCGGACTATATTCAGATACCTAACCCTAATTTTTTTTATAACTTTTTCAAATCAACTAGGATTTTCATCAAACTATACAGCTATCTTAGTAATATATTGATCTTACTAAATCAGAGGTCATTATGTAGTTTGGTGTATTGCTGTCAAATTTAAGGATTAAATTAATCTAGGTCCAAAAAGCTTGAATTTGCAGTTCCGACTATATTCAGATAGTACACCTTAAATCTTTTTATAACTTTTTCAAATCAACTTGGATTTTCATCAAACTATACAGCTATCTTGGTAACATATTGATCTTACTGAATCAAAAGTCATTATGTAGTTTGGTGTATTGCTGTCAAATTTAATGAAGGTCAAAAAAGCTAGGATTTGCAATTTTGGACAAAATTCAGCATTTCAGATAGTACACTCACTTTAATTTTTTTTATAACTTTTTCAAATCAACTTGGATTTTCATCAAACTATGCAGCTATATTAGTAATATATTGATCTTACTCAATCACAGGTCATTATGTAGTTTGGTGTGTTGCTTACAAATTTCTAGGTAAAAAAAGATTGAATTTGCAGTTCGGACTATATTCAGATACCTAACCCTAATTTTTTTTATAACTTTTTCAAATCAACTAGGATTTTCATCAAACTATACAGCTATCTTAGTAATATATTGATCTTACTAAATCAGAGGTCATTATGTAGTTTGGTGTATTGCTGTCAAATTTAAGGATTAAATTAATCTAGGTCCAAAAAGCTTGAATTTGCAGTTCCGACTATATTCAGATAGTACACCTTAAATCTTTTTATAACTTTTTCAAATCAACTTGGATTTTCATCAAACTATACAGCTATCTTGGTAACATATTGATCTTACTGAATCAAAGGTCATTATGTAGTTTTGTGTATTGCTGTCAAATTTAATGAAGGTCAAAAAAGCTAGGATTTGCAATTTTGGACAAAATTCAGCATTTCAGATAGTACACTCACTTTAATTTTTTTTATAACTTTTTCAAATCAACTTGGATTTTCATCAAACTATGCAGCTATATTAGTAATATATTGATCTTACTCAATCACAGGTCATTATGTAGTTTGGTGTGTTGCTTACAAATTTCTAGGTAAAAAAAGATTGAATTTGCAGTTCGGACTATATTCAGATACCTAACCCTAATTTTTTTTATAACTTTTTCAAATCAACTAGGATTTTCATCAAACTATACAGCTATCTTAGTAATATATTGATCTTACTAAATCAGAGGTCATTATGTAGTTTGGTGTATTGCTGTCAAATTTAAGGATTAAATTAATCTAGGTCCAAAAAGCTTGAATTTGCAGTTCCGACTATATTCAGATAGTACACCTTAAATCTTTTTATAACTTTTTCAAATCAACTTGGATTTTCATCAAACTATACAGCTATCTTGTTAACATATTGATCTTACTGAATCAAAGGTCATTATGTAGTTTGGTGTATTGCTGTCAAATTTAATGAAGGTCAAAAAAGCTAGGATTTGCAATTTTGGACAAAATTCAGCATTTCAGATAGTACACTCACTTTAATTTTTTTTATAACTTTTTCAAATCAACTTGGATTTTCATCAAACTATGCAGCTATATTAGTAATATATTGATCTTACTCAATCACAGGTCATTATGTAGTTTGGTGTGTTGCTTACAAATTTCTAGGTAAAAAAAGATTGAATTTGCAGTTCGGACTATATTCAGATACCTAACCCTAATTTTTTTTATAACTTTTTCAAATCAACTAGGATTTTCATCAAACTATACAGCTATCTTAGTAATATATTGATCTTACTAAATCAGAGGTCATTATGTAGTTTGGTGTATTGCTGTCAAATTTAAGGATTAAATTAATCTAGGTCCAAAAAGCTTGAATTTGCAGTTCCGACTATATTCAGATAGTACACCTTAAATCTTTTTATAACTTTTTCAAATCAACTTGGATTTTCATCAAACTATACAGCTATCTTGGTAACATATTGATCTTACTGAATCAAAGGTCATTATGTAGTTTTGTGTATTGCTGTCAAATTTAATGAAGGTCAAAAAAGCTAGGATTTGCAATTTTGGACAAAATTCAGCATTTCAGATAGTACACTCACTTTAATTTTTTTTATAACTTTTTCAAATCAACTTGGATTTTCATCAAACTATGCAGCTATATTAGTAATATATTGATCTTACTCAATCACAGGTCATTATGTAGTTTGGTGTGTTGCTTACAAATTTCTAGGTAAAAAAAAGATTGAATTTGCAGTTCGGACTATATTCAGATACCTAACCCTAATTTTTTTTATAATTTTTTCAAATCAACTAGGATTTTCATCAAACTATACAGCTATCTTAGTAATATATTGATCTTACTAAATCAGAGGTCATTATGTAGTTTGGTGTATTGCTGTCAAATTTAAGGATTAAATTAATCTAGGTCCAAAAAGCTTGAATTTGCAGTTCCGACTATATTCAGATAGTACACCTTAAATCTTTTTATAACTTTTTCAAATCAACTTGGATTTTCATCAAACTATACAGCTATCTTGGTAACATATTGATCTTACTGAATCAAAGGTCATTATGTAGTTTGATGTATTGCTGTCAAATTTAATGAAGGTCAAAAAAGCTAGGATTTGCAATTTTGGACAAAATTCAGCATTTCAGATAGTACACTCACTTTAATTTTTTTTATAACTTTTTCAAATCAACTTGGATTTTCATCAAACTATGCAGCTATATTAGTAATATATTGATCTTACTCAATCACAGGTCATTATGTAGTTTGGTGTGTTGCTTACAAATTTCTAGGTAAAAAAAGATTGAATTTGCAGTTCGGACTATATTCAGATACCTAACCCTAATTTTTTTTATAACTTTTTCAAATCAACTAGGATTTTCATCAAACTATACAGCTATCTTAGTAATATATTGATCTTACTAAATCAGAGGTCATTATGTAGTTTGGTGTATTGCTGTCAAATTTAAGGATTAAATTAATCTAGGTCCAAAAAGCTTGAATTTGCAGTTCCGACTATATTCAGATAGTACACCTTAAATCTTTTTTTAACTTTTTCAAATCAACTTGGATTTTCATCAAACTATACAGCTATCTTGGTAACATATTGATCTTACTGAATCAAAAGTCATTATGTAGTTTGGTGTATTGCTGTCAAATTTAATGAAGGTCAAAAAAGCTAGGATTTGCAATTTTGGACAAAATTCAGCATTTCAGATAGTACACTCACTTTAATTTTTTTTATAACTTTTTCAAATCAACTTGGATTTTCATCAAACTATGCAGCTATATTAGTAATATATTGATCTTACTCAATCACAGGTCATTATGTAGTTTGGTGTGTTGCTTACAAATTTCTAGGTAAAAAAAGATTGAATTTGCAGTTCGGACTATATTCAGATACCTAACCCTAATTTTTTTTATAACTTTTTCAAATCAACTAGGATTTTCATCAAACTATACAGCTATCTTAGTAATATATTGATCTTACTAAATCAGAGGTCATTATGTAGTTTGGTGTATTGCTGTCAAATTTAAGGATTAAATTAATCTAGGTCCAAAAAGCTTGAATTTGCAGTTCCGACTATATTCAGATAGTACACCTTAAATCTTTTTATAACTTTTTCAAATCAACTTGGATTTTCATCAAACTATACAGCTATCTTGGTAACATATTGATCTTACTGAATCAAAAGTCATTATGTAGTTTGGTGTATTGCTGTCAAATTTAATGAAGGTCAAAAAAGCTAGGATTTGCAATTTTGGACAAAATTCAGCATTTCAGATAGTACACTCACTTTAATTTTTTTTATAACTTTTTCAAATCAACTTGGATTTTCATCAAACTATGCAGCTATATTAGTAATATATTGATCTTACTCAATCACAGGTCATTATGTAGTTTGGTGTGTTGCTTACAAATTTCTAGGTAAAAAAAGATTGAATTTGCAGTTCGGACTATATTCAGATACCTAACCCTAATTTTTTTTATAACTTTTTCAAATCAACTAGGATTTTCATCAAACTATACAGCTATCTTAGTAATATATTGATCTTACTAAATCAGAGGTCATTATGTAGTTTGGTGTATTGCTGTCAAATTTAAGGATTAAATTAATCTAGGTCCAAAAAGCTTGAATTTGCAGTTCCGACTATATTCAGATAGTACACCTTAAATCTTTTTATAACTTTTTCAAATCAACTTGGATTTTCATCAAACTATACAGCTATCTTGGTAACATATTGATCTTACTGAATCAAAGGTCATTATGTAGTTTTGTGTATTGCTGTCAAATTTAATGAAGGTCAAAAAAGCTAGGATTTGCAATTTTGGACAAAATTCAGCATTTCAGATAGTACACTCACTTTAATTTTTTTTATAACTTTTTCAAATCAACTTGGATTTTCATCAAACTATGCAGCTATATTAGTAATATATTGATCTTACTCAATCACAGGTCATTATGTAGTTTGGTGTGTTGCTTACAAATTTCTAGGTAAAAAAAGATTGAATTTGCAGTTCGGACTATATTCAGATACCTAACCCTAATTTTTTTTATAACTTTTTCAAATCAACTAGGATTTTCATCAAACTATACAGCTATCTTAGTAATATATTGATCTTACCAAATCAGAGGTCATTATGTAGTTTGGTGTATTGCTGTCAAATTTAAGGATTAAATTAATCTAGGTCCAAAAAGCTTGAATTTGCAGTTCCGACTATATTCAGATAGTACACCTTAAATCTTTTTATAACTTTTTCAAATCAACTTGGATTTTCATCAAACTATACAGCTATCTTGTTAACATATTGATCTTACTGAATCAAAGGTCATTATGTAGTTTGGTGTATTGCTGTCAAATTTAATGAAGGTCAAAAAAGCTAGGATTTGCAATTTTGGACAAAATTCAGCATTTCAGATAGTACACTCACTTTAATTTTTTTTATAACTTTTTCAAATCAACTTGGATTTTCATCAAACTATGCAGCTATATTAGTAATATATTGATCTTACTCAATCACAGGTCATTATGTAGTTTGGTGTGTTGCTTACAAATTTCTAGGTAAAAAAAGATTGAATTTGCAGTTCGGACTATATTCAGATACCTAACCCTAATTTTTTTTATAACTTTTTCAAATCAACTAGGATTTTCATCAAACTATACAGCTATCTTAGTAATATATTGATCTTACTAAATCAGAGGTCATTATGTAGTTTGGTGTATTGCTGTCAAATTTAAGGATTAAATTAATCTAGGTCCAAAAAGCTTGAATTTGCAGTTCCGACTATATTCAGATAGTACACCTTAAATCTTTTTATAACTTTTTCAAATCAACTTGGATTTTCATCAAACTATACAGCTATCTTGGTAACATATTGATCTTACTGAATCAAAGGTCATTATGTAGTTTTGTGTATTGCTGTCAAATTTAATGAAGGTCAAAAAAGCTAGGATTTGCAATTTTGGACAAAATTCAGCATTTCAGATAGTACACTCACTTTAATTTTTTTTATAACTTTTTCAAATCAACTTGGATTTTCATCAAACTATGCAGCTATATTAGTAATATATTGATCTTACTCAATCACAGGTCATTATGTAGTTTGGTGTGTTGCTTACAAATTTCTAGGTAAAAAAAAGATTGAATTTGCAGTTCGGACTATATTCAGATACCTAACCCTAATTTTTTTTATAATTTTTTCAAATCAACTAGGATTTTCATCAAACTATACAGCTATCTTAGTAATATATTGATCTTACTAAATCAGAGGTCATTATGTAGTTTGGTGTATTGCTGTCAAATTTAAGGATTAAATTAATCTAGGTCCAAAAAGCTTGAATTTGCAGTTCCGACTATATTCAGATAGTACACCTTAAATCTTTTTATAACTTTTTCAAATCAACTTGGATTTTCATCAAACTATACAGCTATCTTGGTAACATATTGATCTTACTGAATCAAAGGTCATTATGTAGTTTGGTGTATTGCTGTCAAATTTAATGAAGGTCAAAAAAGCTAGGATTTGCAATTTTGGACAAAATTCAGCATTTCAGATAGTACACTCACTTTAATTTTTTTTATAACTTTTTCAAATCAACTTGGATTTTCATCAAACTATGCAGCTATATTAGTAATATATTGATCTTACTCAATCACAGGTCATTATGTAGTTTGGTGTGTTGCTTACAAATTTCTAGGTAAAAAAAGATTGAATTTGCAGTTCGGACTATATTCAGATACCTAACCCTAATTTTTTTTATAACTTTTTCAAATCAACTAGGATTTTCATCAAACTATACAGCTATCTTAGTAATATATTGATCTTACTAAATCAGAGGTCATTATGTAGTTTGGTGTATTGCTGTCAAATTTAAGGATTAAATTAATCTAGGTCCAAAAAGCTTGAATTTGCAGTTCCGACTATATTCAGATAGTACACCTTAAATCTTTTTATAACTTTTTCAAATCAACTTGGATTTTCATCAAACTATACAGCTATCTTGGTAACATATTGATCTTACTGAATCAAAAGTCATTATGTAGTTTGGTGTATTGCTGTCAAATTTAATGAAGGTCAAAAAAGCTAGGATTTGCAATTTTGGACAAAATTCAGCATTTCAGATAGTACACTCACTTTAATTTTTTTTATAACTTTTTCAAATCAACTTGGATTTTCATCAAACTATGCAGCTATATTAGTAATATATTGATCTTACTCAATCACAGGTCATTATGTAGTTTGGTGTGTTGCTTACAAATTTCTAGGTAAAAAAAGATTGAATTTGCAGTTCGGACTATATTCAGATACCTAACCCTAATTTTTTTTATAACTTTTTCAAATCAACTAGGATTTTCATCAAACTATACAGCTATCTTAGTAATATATTGATCTTACTAAATCAGAGGTCATTATGTAGTTTGGTGTATTGCTGTCAAATTTAAGGATTAAATTAATCTAGGTCCAAAAAGCTTGAATTTGCAGTTCCGACTATATTCAGATAGTACACCTTAAATCTTTTTATAACTTTTTCAAATCAACTTGGATTTTCATCAAACTATACAGCTATCTTGGTAACATATTGATCTTACTGAATCAAAGGTCATTATGTAGTTTTGTGTATTGCTGTCAAATTTAATGAAGGTCAAAAAAGCTAGGATTTGCAATTTTGGACAAAATTCAGCATTTCAGATAGTACACTCACTTTAATTTTTTTTATAACTTTTTCAAATCAACTTGGATTTTCATCAAACTATGCAGCTATATTAGTAATATATTGATCTTACTCAATCACAGGTCATTATGTAGTTTGGTGTGTTGCTTACAAATTTCTAGGTAAAAAAAGATTGAATTTGCAGTTCGGACTATATTCAGATACCTAACCCTAATTTTTTTTATAACTTTTTCAAATCAACTAGGATTTTCATCAAACTATACAGCTATCTTAGTAATATATTGATCTTACTAAATCAGAGGTCATTATGTAGTTTGGTGTATTGCTGTCAAATTTAAGGATTAAATTAATCTAGGTCCAAAAAGCTTGAATTTGCAGTTCCGACTATATTCAGATAGTACACCTTAAATCTTTTTATAACTTTTTCAAATCAACTTGGATTTTCATCAAACTATACAGCTATCTTGTTAACATATTGATCTTACTGAATCAAAGGTCATTATGTAGTTTGGTGTATTGCTGTCAAATTTAATGAAGGTCAAAAAAGCTAGGATTTGCAATTTTGGACAAAATTCAGCATTTCAGATAGTACACTCACTTTAATTTTTTTTATAACTTTTTCAAATCAACTTGGATTTTCATCAAACTATGCAGCTATATTAGTAATATATTGATCTTACTCAATCACAGGTCATTATGTAGTTTGGTGTGTTGCTTACAAATTTCTAGGTAAAAAAAGATTGAATTTGCAGTTCGGACTATATTCAGATACCTAACCCTAATTTTTTTTATAACTTTTTCAAATCAACTAGGATTTTCATCAAACTATACAGCTATCTTAGTAATATATTGATCTTACTAAATCAGAGGTCATTATGTAGTTTGGTGTATTGCTGTCAAATTTAAGGATTAAATTAATCTAGGTCCAAAAAGCTTGAATTTGCAGTTCCGACTATATTCAGATAGTACACCTTAAATCTTTTTATAACTTTTTCAAATCAACTTGGATTTTCATCAAACTATACAGCTATCTTGGTAACATATTGATCTTACTGAATCAAAAGTCATTATGTAGTTTGGTGTATTGCTGTCAAATTTAATGAAGGTCAAAAAAGCTAGGATTTGCAATTTTGGACAAAATTCAGCATTTCAGATAGTACACTCACTTTAATTTTTTTTATAACTTTTTCAAATCAACTTGGATTTTCATCAAACTATGCAGCTATATTAGTAATATATTGATCTTACTCAATCACAGGTCATTATGTAGTTTGGTGTGTTGCTTACAAATTTCTAGGTAAAAAAAGATTGAATTTGCAGTTCGGACTATATTCAGATACCTAACCCTAATTTTTTTTATAACTTTTTCAAATCAACTAGGATTTTCATCAAACTATACAGCTATCTTAGTAATATATTGATCTTACTAAATCAGAGGTCATTATGTAGTTTGGTGTATTGCTGTCAAATTTAAGGATTAAATTAATCTAGGTCCAAAAAGCTTGAATTTGCAGTTCCGACTATATTCAGATAGTACACCTTAAATCTTTTTATAACTTTTTCAAATCAACTTGGATTTTCATCAAACTATACAGCTATCTTGGTAACATATTGATCTTACTGAATCAAAGGTCATTATGTAGTTTTGTGTATTGCTGTCAAATTTAATGAAGGTCAAAAAAGCTAGGATTTGCAATTTTGGACAAAATTCAGCATTTCAGATAGTACACTCACTTTAATTTTTTTTATAACTTTTTCAAATCAACTTGGATTTTCATCAAACTATGCAGCTATATTAGTAATATATTGATCTTACTCAATCACAGGTCATTATGTAGTTTGGTGTGTTGCTTACAAATTTCTAGGTAAAAAAAGATTGAATTTGCAGTTCGGACTATATTCAGATACCTAACCCTAATTTTTTTTATAACTTTTTCAAATCAACTAGGATTTTCATCAAACTATACAGCTATCTTAGTAATATATTGATCTTACCAAATCAGAGGTCATTATGTAGTTTGGTGTATTGCTGTCAAATTTAAGGATTAAATTAATCTAGGTCCAAAAAGCTTGAATTTGCAGTTCCGACTATATTCAGATAGTACACCTTAAATCTTTTTATAACTTTTTCAAATCAACTTGGATTTTCATCAAACTATACAGCTATCTTGTTAACATATTGATCTTACTGAATCAAAGGTCATTATGTAGTTTGGTGTATTGCTGTCAAATTTAATGAAGGTCAAAAAAGCTAGGATTTGCAATTTTGGACAAAATTCAGCATTTCAGATAGTACACTCACTTTAATTTTTTTTATAACTTTTTCAAATCAACTTGGATTTTCATCAAACTATGCAGCTATATTAGTAATATATTGATCTTACTCAATCACAGGTCATTATGTAGTTTGGTGTGTTGCTTACAAATTTCTAGGTAAAAAAAGATTGAATTTGCAGTTCGGACTATATTCAGATACCTAACCCTAATTTTTTTTATAACTTTTTCAAATCAACTAGGATTTTCATCAAACTATACAGCTATCTTAGTAATATATTGATCTTACTAAATCAGAGGTCATTATGTAGTTTGGTGTATTGCTGTCAAATTTAAGGATTAAATTAATCTAGGTCCAAAAAGCTTGAATTTGCAGTTCCGACTATATTCAGATAGTACACCTTAAATCTTTTTATAACTTTTTCAAATCAACTTGGATTTTCATCAAACTATACAGCTATCTTGGTAACATATTGATCTTACTGAATCAAAGGTCATTATGTAGTTTGGTGTATTGCTGTCAAATTTAATGAAGGTCAAAAAAGCTAGGATTTGCAATTTTGGACAAAATTCAGCATTTCAGATAGTACACTCACTTTAATTTTTTTTATAACTTTTTCAAATCAACTTGGATTTTCATCAAACTATGGAGCACTTGATTTCACTGTCGGTTTTCAGTGTAGTTCATGTTCTTTCGTATTTAATAATATTGTTCTAAATTTCCTTTGTTTACTCCTAGGTTTTGATTGTCTCATACCATAATATATTTCGATAAAGACGGGCGTAGAAAAATAAGATTTTATATGATTGCCGATGAAAACTCTCCATCTAACACCAAGTAGCAACTTGACAGTCAGAATATTCCCATCTGAATTGATGCATTTCAGTCTGATTATATTTTTATTTTTTTTAATTATCCATTTCATTGAATTAGATCAAACAAATTGTCATCTTATAGTCATCCCATAGTGAAACAGTGGCTCATATTGTAGGAAATTAATGCATGCTAATAAAAGAAAGAGGACAACAGACTACCTTTATTCATGAATTACAACATGCATGTCAGATGCCTTTTTGGAACTATATACATGAAATGTGAAATGAAATAAGTTGGAAAATATGTATTGTCACAACGTATATAAATAATGTATAAAATAAATAATGCACACAAAGAATAAGAGAAATAAAAGTTAAAATGTCACACTGTCAAACAGACAGGCATCATGATTGTCTTAATTCATGATTGTACAAAAACATATGTTTAAAAAGAAATGTTGAACGTAACAATGTTCAAATGTTTATGGCCAGCTGGATATCCGTGGACGTAATGGTCGTTCTTTTGGCGTTAATTGCTCACAAGTCACTGTCTGTAAACAATCCTACAAGGTAAGCTTCAGCATTGGCTTCCTAAAACAAATATGTAAAATGATAATGAGGAGTACAATTTGTGTTATATGTTAATAATGTACAGAATTAATCGTAAAATATAGAAATGTTTACGCTCATGTCTTATAACATTGTATGTCATTTTGCAACTGAAATGTAATAAACTCAAATGCTCTGTAAATGAAATAAAAATGCTTAACAGGTCGCACCTTTAAACGACCACAGATGTCGAACATTCAACATTTGGGCCAAGCATAAACACTACATTCAAGCTTGATACAGCTTTAAATTTGAATTGTGATTACATATTTAACACACCATATGTATCTAACACAGAATGAATGTGGTCAAAGAACGCAACAAATTGAAATTGGACCTATTGGTCAATATATAAGTTCAAGACATAATGCAAACATTTACAGCTAAAATTAAAAAACTATATGAAAAGGTTATATACCGGGAAGGTCTTTCTTTCAATGAGGGGAGCCACGATAATAAACTGAAGAACTATTTATAATTTGTGAAGTTGATACGGAATATTTGTCGAGTAGGTATTGGTACCTTCCGGTAAACTTTATGAGAACAAAGACGAGACGTTCTTTGACTAAACCTTGTGTCATAAACTTGTAAGATTCTGTTCACACAAAAATTAACTTTCAGTAATCATGTTCACACCAGAAAATGATTTCAGCGTCATGTTCACACCAGAAACTGATTTCAGGGATTGTGTTATTGTGTACGGATAATACATCGGGGATAAACTTCGTAAAAAGGTAAGTTATATTGATCTGTTATAGCAAATTACTAGCCCATAGTTAGCGTATACGCCAATGAACATGAATTGTAATTAATTAATCTACAATATTACTGAATTAACTGTCATGGGGATTCAGTTTTTATGGGGAAAAATACTGCTTTAAAAAATACGTTCTTCTTTTCCGTAACATAATGTATAGATCTTTGTAAGGATGGTCACTAATTGTATCAGTTATAGATAAATATAACGGCATTTTCTATTCCCTGATAACATGAAATTTGTTGTCATGTATTTTATATTTAACATTACATTTAGTAATTGGGTTTTCCTGAAAGCAATTTCGGTGTGAACATAAATACATTTTAAAACGATTATCTTTTTCCAGACTAAATTATATCAGAAAAAATATATTGACAGCCTATACAGACACGAATACTTTCAAATTATGTTGTTACAACAGTATTGAAGATAAGACTGACCTGTTTGTATGCTTTATTTTCCGTTATGTCTGTCACTGCTGAAATTAATTTCTGGTGTGAACATGATATGTCTGACTACCGGTAAGATCATTCTTTCAATGAGGGTAAGCACCATAATACATTGAAGAACTACTTCAATAATATTGATTGACTAGTAAATTAATCTAGGTCCAAAAAGCTTGAATTTGCAGTTCCGACTATATTCAGATAGTACACTTTAAATCTTTTTATAACTTTTTCAAATCAACTTGGATTTTCATCAAACTATACAGCTACCTTGGTAACATATTGATCTTACTGAATCAAAGGTCATTATGTAGTTTGGTGTATTGCTGTCAAATTTAATCTAGGTCAAAAAAGCTAGGATTTGCAATTTTGGACAAAATTCAGCATTTCAGATAGTACACTTTAATTTTTTTTATAACTTTTTCAAATCAACTTGGATTTTCATCAAACTATGCAGCTATATTAGTAATATATTGGTCTTACTGAATCACAGGTCATTATGTAGTTTGGTGTGTTGCTTACAAATTTCTAGGTAAAAAAAGCTAGGATTTGCAGTTTGGGCAAAATAGAGATAGTACACTTTAATTTTTTGTTATAACTTTTTCAAATCAACTAGGATTTTCATCAAACTATACAGCTATCTTAGTAATATATTGATCTTAATGAATCATAGGTCATTATGTAGTTCGGTGTATTTCTGTCAAATTTAAGGATTAAATTAATCTTGGTAAAAAAAGCTTGAATTTGCATTTCTAACTATATTCAGATAGTACACTTTAAATCTTTTTATAACTTTTTCAAATCAACTTGGATTTTCATCAAACTATACAGCTACCTTGGTAATATATTGATCTTACTGAATCAAAGGTCATTATGTAGTTTGGTGTATTGCTGTCAAACTTAATCTAGGTAAAAAAAGCTAGGATTTGCAATTTTGGACAAAATTCAGCATTTCAGATAGTACACTTTAATTTTTTTTATAACTTTTTCAAATCAACTTGGATTTTCATCAAACTATGCAGCTATATTAGTAATATATTGGTCTTACTGAATCACAGGTCATTATGTAGTTTGGTATGTTGCTCACAAATTTCTAGGTAAAAAAAGATTGAATTTGCAGTTCGGACTATATTCAGATAGTACACTTTAATTTTTTTTATAACTTTTTCAAATCAACTAGGATTTTCATCAAACTATGCAGCTATCTTAGTAATATATTGATCTTACTAAATCATAGGTCATTATGTAGTTTGGTGTATTGCTGTCAAATTTAAGGATTAAATTAATCTAGGTCCTAAAAGCTTGAATTTGCAGTTGGGACTATATTCAGATAGTACACTTTAAATCTTTTTATAACTTTTTCAAATCAACTTGGATTTTCATCAAACTATACAGCTATCTTGGTAACATATTGATCTTACTGAATCAAAGGTCATTATGTAGTTTGGTGTATTGCTGTCAAACTTAAGAATAGATTTAATCTTGTTAAAAAAAGATTGAATTTGCAGTTCGGACTATATTCAGATAGTACACTTTAAATTTTTTTTATAACTTTTTCAAATCAACTAGGATTTTCATCAAACTATACAGCTATCTTAGTAATATATTGATCTTACTAAATCATAGGTCATTATGTAGTTTGGTGTATTGCTGTCAAATTTAAGGATTAAATTAATACATCCTGACATAAAATATTACTGAATTATTATGCGGCTATATAGATTTACATGATAAAGTGCCAATATGGGCTGTTTTGGTTGATACGGTCAAATAATTTTGCTATATGAGTCAGCCTGGGGTATCAAAACTACTGAAATTTTGTTACGTATCAATATATTGAACAAAAGGAGGACATGCTGGCACTCTTAATTTATGCGGACAAAAATTTGTAGTTGTTGTGTTCCAATATTGCTGTCATTTGTATTATACATTAAATCCTGACATAAAAATAGTTGCTGATTTACTATGCGGCTATATAGATTTACAAAATAAAGTGCAAATATGGTCAGTTTTGGTTGATGCAGTCAAATAATTTTGTTATAGGAGTCAGCCTGAGGTATCAAAACTACTGCAATTTTGTTGCTAGACAATATTTTGATTAAAAAGAGGACATGCTGGCAATCTAGATTTATACGGACAAAATTTTGTATTCACATTATGTTCCAATACTGCTGTCATTTGTATAAAACATTCATTCTTGACATAAAATTATTACTGAATTATTATGCGGCTATATAGATTTACATAATAATGTGCAAATATGGTCAGTTTAAGTTGATGCTGTCAAATATTTTTGCTATACGAGTCAATAATGGCGACCCCATGAGAGCCTCTACATTTATTCTCTCGTGTCAATCGTTGCTCTTATTTGACCCTGGTCAGCCAAATCAATTGTGCGGATGATAGATTTATGTCAAAAATAAGGATAATCTTGACTAACTTTTTCAAATCTATTTGGATTTTCATAAAACTGGACAGCTATCTCAATTATATACTGTTCTTACATATGACAGAGTCATTTGGCATTTTGGTGGATAACTGTGCAACGGTAGGTTTTAATTGACAAGTCAAAACAGCTTAAATTTTCAGTGCGCAATAAATTCAGATAGTCAACCTTAGACATTTCTGTAACTTTTTCAAATCGACTTGGATTTTCAAAAACCTTGACAGCTATTTCCAATATACCCTGTTCTTACATAGGACAGAGTCATTTGGCATTTGGGTTGATTACTGGTAAATGGTATGTTTTAATTGAGAAGTGAAAAGAGCTAGAATTTTCACTTCGCACTAAATTCAGATAGTCACCCTTAAAAATGTCTATAACTTTTTCAAATCAACTTTGATTTTCATAAACCTTAACACCTATCTCAATTATATACTGTTCTTACATATGACAGAGTCATTTGGCATTTGGGTGGATAACTGTGAAACAGTAGGTTTTAATTGACAAGCCAAAACAGCTAGAATTTTCAGTGCGCACTAAATTCACATAGTCACCCTTAAACATTTCTGTCACTTTTTCAAATCGACTTGGATTTTTATAAAACATGACAGCTGTCTCAATTATATACTGTTCTTACCAATTGCAAAGTCATTTGCCATTTTATTAACCTTCCTGTCAAATTGTAGGTTTATTTCATAGGTGAAAAAGGCTAAGATTTTCACTTCTGACTACATTCAGATAGTCACCTTTAAGAATTTCTACAACTTTCTCAAATCAACTGGGATTTTAAGGTTAACTATACAGCTATCTCAATTATATACTATTCTTACAAAATGCAAAGATGCAGTTTGCCATTTTCATTCATTCCTGTCAAATTGTATGTTTAATTGAGTAACTGTAGACTGACAAACTGTGTAAATCTATCAAACCTGAGCTACCACAAGTATAAAATGTTTATGCCGGTAAGGAATAATCAAGAAAAAGGTCAATTTTATTCATGAATACAACAAATATACCAATTTGACACTTAAACTCCTTCACACGACAGGTCAGTGCTATCGTGTCCTAAATATTTATGCGGAGCACATTGAATTGTTGTACCAGCAATTTAATTCCTGCCACAGAAGCCTAAACCAACTAACTGCTGATTCAGTAAAGTATGTTTAGGTGCAAATTAACCCTTTTTAACAGCCTTTGCAAGTCCCTAGAAAAACATTCGCATTCCTCAACACAGATTGCTATTTACACATGGAGCACTCCAAAATGTTGTACCAAGGAGTATAATTCCATATGAGGCATATGCTTTGGTATTCTCAGAGTGTTCTTTACATACACCTGTGCTGTCTCCTCTTATAAATGTCGGTTAAAAAATAGGCAGTGCCATTCTATGTTGCATAGTAAGGTGGATCACCTGCTAATGTTGTACCAGGAATAAGCATGTTACAGTTATTAGTTGGCTTTTTTATCGACCTATAACTTTTGAAAGCCTGAGCTGATGTTCCAGAACCAGACTGCACAATTTGCCCAATTGAATGCCCATTCCAAAACGTTAAACATTTTGGAAATCGAACGGTAAACAACGGAGCTATGATTTTTCAAAGTTTGCAATGTACACTTCCGTGTTCCATACTACGTCTAATATGTAAACAAATACCCATGTGTTCTTTATCGACCCATAACTTTTGAATGCCTGACCTGATCTTCCAAACCTAGACTGCACAATTTGCTAAGTCTAATGTCTAACAATCAATTTTGAGGTACAAAAAGTACTCAATTACAAAGCCGGTACAAGAATATCAATAAAAAGAAAGAAATATTGTCGCCTTTTATTGTTATCGACACAAATAAAAGTAACCGTAGACTTATACAGTGTCAAATTATCCATCCTAAGAATGAAATGTTTATACCGGCACAGAAGTATCATCAGAAAGAAAGAAATATTGTCGTCTTTTATTGTTATCGACACAAATAAAAGTAACCGTAGACTTATACAGTGTCAAATTATCCATCAAAAGAATAAAATGTTCATGCTGGCACACAAGTATCATCAAAAGGATAGATATTGGCACCATTTATAGATGCAGACAACAAATACAGCAACCTGAAACATTCATTTCTTCACTTTTGTGTCTGAGAATACATCTAAACTCATAAATATTATACAACATATGAAGTATTGTCACTTTTAGTTAGTATCGACATAAATATCAGTAACCGTACACTTATAAATCTCTCAATTGTTGTCAAATTATGCCTTCTTATAGTTGTCGACAAATGTTTTAGTAACCGTAGACTCCAAACCTGTGTAAAACTATCAATCCTCAGGTACCGAAAGGATAAAATGTTAATGCCGGTAAGTAATAACCAAGAAAATGGTCAATATTGGCACCCTATATTGCTGAATGCAACAAATATAGCACTTCAAAACATTTATTCTTTCACTTTTATGTCTGACAATCCATTTGAATGTATCAAATGTCCTCTATTACCAGGCCGGTACAAGAATATTATAACAAAGATGAAATAGTGTCGCTTTTAATTGTTTCGCAACATAAATATTAGTAACCGTACACTTATAAATCTCTCAATTTGTGTCAAACCATTCATTCTGAGATTCAAATAATGATGCCGGACCAGAAAAATCAGGAAGAAGGGAAGATATTGGCACCTTTTGTTGATACCGACAACAAATTTTGTTATTTAAACTTGTTTTCATTCCCATTTAATGTCAAACAACCCATCAGGATGTATTTAAAAGTGCTCAATTATAAGGCCAGTACCAGAATATCATTCAAAAGAAGAAATATTGGCTCTTTTTATTCTTGTCGACAAAAGTTTTAGTATAACCGTAGACTTTTGAAGCGCTTAATTTTTGAAAAAATTTTCATCGCGAGGTACATAAAGAATAAAATTATTAGGCTGGTAGACAATATTCAAGGAAAAGGGTAAATATTGGCCCAAGATATTGATGAATACAACAAATATAGCAGCTTGACACTTAAACTCCTTCATGAAAGGCTATCATTTCTTAACATTTAGGTGGAGCACATTGGATCTTTGTACCACAGTTTCTGACACGTTTTCTTCGGCGACCTATAACTTTTGAATGCCCCGATACATTTTCAATATCAAGACACCAAAATGTGCGCAATTGAATGCCCATTATAAAACGTTAAACATTTTGGAAATCGAACGGTAAACAACGGAGCTATGATTTTTCAAAGTTTGCCATGTACACTTCCGTGTTCCATACTACGTCTAATATGTAAACAAATACCCATGTGTTCTTTATCGACCTATAACTTTTGAATGCCTGAACTGATCTTCCAAACCTAGACTGCACAATTTGCCCAATTGAATGTCCTTTCCAAAACGTTAAACATTTTGTAAATCAAACGGTTAAAAACGGAGCTATGATTTTTTCAAAGTTTGCCATATAGCCTCCCGTATTCCTTACTACGTCTGATATGTAAACAAATACCCAAGTCTTCTTTAACGGCTATACACATTTTATTTTCACTATCAAGTCAGCACAATTTTCGCAGTTAAATGTCCTTTCCAAAACACTAAACAGTTTATACATCGGACCGCAAACAACGGAGCTACGATTTTTCAAACTTTGCCTATATTCCTAATTGGATTATCTTCCCTGAATTCAAATTTTGTGTCAACTTGTTTGAGGAAATTATTACACAAAGCCTACTATATAAAGCACTCAGTACACATATGCTAATGGGGGGAACCCTTGTATCCAAGGCATGTCGCGCATGCGCACTCAGACTTTGAAAAAGGTCAATGTTGACACCCTATATTGATGAGTACAACACATATATAGCATTTGAAACTTAAAATCCTTCACTCTAATGTCTAACAATCAATTTTGAGGTACAAAAAGTACTCAATTACCAAGCCGGTACAAGAATATCAATAAAAAGAAAGAAATATTGTCGCCTTTTATTGTTATCGACACAAAAAAAGTAACCGTAGACTTATACAGTGTCAAATTATCCATCCTAATGATGAAATGTTTATACCGGCACAAAAGTATCATCAAAAAGAAAGAAATATTGTCGCCTTTTATTGTTATCGACACAAATATAAGTAACCGTAGACTTATACAGTGTCAAATTATCCATCAAAAGAATAAAATGTTCATGCTGGCACACAAGTATCATCAAAAAGGATAGATATTGGCACCATTTATAGATGCAGACAACAAATACAAATCCTCCTAAACTCATAAATATCATACAACATATAAAATATTGTCACTTTTAGTTTGTATTGACATAAATATCAGTAACCGTACACATATAAATCTCTTAATTGTTGTCAAATTATGCATTCTTATAGTTGTCGACAAATGTTTTATTAACCGTAGACTCCAAACCTGTGTAAAACTATCAATCCTCAGGTACCGAAAGGATAAAATGTTAATGCCGGTAAGTAATAACCAAGAAAATGGTCAATATTGGCACCCTATATTGCTGAATGCAACAAATATAGCACTTCAAAACATTTATTCTTTCACTTTTATGTCTGACAATCCATTTGAATGTATCAAATGGCCTCTATTACCTGGCCAGTACAAGAATAATAGAACAAAGATGAAATAGTGTCGCTTTTAATTGTTTCGCGACATAAATATTAGTAACCGTACACTTATAAATCTCTCAATTTGTGTCAAACCATTCATTCTGAGATTCAAATAATGATGCCGGACCAGAAAAATCAGGAAGAAGGGAAGATATTGGCACCTTTTGTTGATACCGACAACAAATTTTGTTATTTAAACTTGTTTTCATTCCCATTTAATGTCAAACAACCCATCAGGATGTATTTAAAAGTGCTCAATTATAAGGCCAGTACCAGAATATCATTCAAAAGAAGAAATATTGGCACTTTTTATTCTTGTCGACAAAAGTTTTAGTATAACCGTAGACTTACGAAGCGCTTAATTTTTGACAAAATTTTCATCGCGAGGTACATAAAGAATAAAATTATTAAGCCGGTAGAGAATATTCAAGGAAAAGGGTAAATATTGGCCCAAGATATTGATGAATACAACAAATATAGCAGCTTGACACTTAAACTCCTTCATGAAAGGCTATCATTTCTTAACATTTAGGGATCGTTGTACCACAGTTTCTGACACGTTTTCTTCGGCGACCTATAACTTTTGAATGCCCCGATACATTTTCAATATCAAGACACCAAAATGTGCGCAATTGAATTCCCTTTCCAAAACGCTAAACAGTTTAAAAATCGGACGGTCAACAACAGAGATACGATTTTTTCAAAGTTTGCCTATAAGCCTTATCAGATTATCTCCCCTGAATTTCAATATGCAAATTTTGGCATACCTTCTTCAGGAAATTGTTACAAAAAGACTACTATATATACAACTAAGTATGTATTACTATAGGGGGACCCTTGAATCCAAAACATATCGGCGCATGCGCACTTGAAAGGGTTAGGGTTAGAAAAAAAGATCCGGCTAACCCAAACCCTAACCCTAACCCTAATTTGGGTTAGGGTTAACCCTAACCCTCATATATTCATACGCCAGCCATATCACAACCCTTAATAGTCAGCCTACACCCCAGGTGCCCCCCTCTATATGATACCTAACCCTAACCCTAACCCTAACCCTAACCCTAACCCCTAACCCTAACCCTAACCCTAACCCCTAACCCTAACCCTAACCCTAACCCTAACCCTAACCCTAACCCTAACCCTAACCCTAACCCTAAACCCTAACCCTAACCCTAACCCTAACCCTAAACCCTAACCCTAACCCTAACCTAACCCTAACCCTAACCCTAACCCTAACCCTAACCCTAACCTAACCCTAACCCTAACCCTAACCCTAACCCTAACCCTAACCCTAACCCTAACCCTTACTGAATCAAAGGTCATTATGTAGTTTTGTGTATTGCTGTCAAATTTAATGAAGGTCAAAAAAGCTAGGATTTGCAATTTTGGACAAAATTCAGCATTTCAGATAGTACACTCACTTTAATTTTTTTTATAACTTTTTCAAATCAACTTGGATTTTCATCAAACTATGCAGCTATATTAGTAATATATTGATCTTACTCAATCACAGGTCATTATGTAGTTTGGTGTGTTGCTTACAAATTTCTAGGTAAAAAAAAGATTGAATTTGCAGTTCGGACTATATTCAGATACCTAACCCTAATTTTTTTTATAATTTTTTCAAATCAACTAGGATTTTCATCAAACTATACAGCTATCTTAGTAATATATTGATCTTACTAAATCAGAGGTCATTATGTAGTTTGGTGTATTGCTGTCAAATTTAAGGATTAAATTAATCTAGGTCCAAAAAGCTTGAATTTGCAGTTCCGACTATATTCAGATAGTACACCTTAAATCTTTTTATAACTTTTTCAAATCAACTTGGATTTTCATCAAACTATACAGCTATCTTGGTAACATATTGATCTTACTGAATCAAAGGTCATTATGTAGTTTGGTGTATTGCTGTCAAATTTAATGAAGGTCAAAAAAGCTAGGATTTGCAATTTTGGACAAAATTCAGCATTTCAGATAGTACACTCACTTTAATTTTTTTTATAACTTTTTCAAATCAACTTGGATTTTCATCAAACTATGCAGCTATATTAGTAATATATTGATCTTACTCAATCACAGGTCATTATGTAGTTTGGTGTGTTGCTTACAAATTTCTAGGTAAAAAAAGATTGAATTTGCAGTTCGGACTATATTCAGATACCTAACCCTAATTTTTTTTATAACTTTTTCAAATCAACTAGGATTTTCATCAAACTATACAGCTATCTTAGTAATATATTGATCTTACTAAATCAGAGGTCATTATGTAGTTTGGTGTATTGCTGTCAAATTTAAGGATTAAATTAATCTAGGTCCAAAAAGCTTGAATTTGCAGTTCCGACTATATTCAGATAGTACACCTTAAATCTTTTTATAACTTTTTCAAATCAACTTGGATTTTCATCAAACTATACAGCTATCTTGGTAACATATTGATCTTACTGAATCAAAAGTCATTATGTAGTTTGGTGTATTGCTGTCAAATTTAATGAAGGTCAAAAAAGCTAGGATTTGCAATTTTGGACAAAATTCAGCATTTCAGATAGTACACTCACTTTAATTTTTTTTATAACTTTTTCAAATCAACTTGGATTTTCATCAAACTATGCAGCTATATTAGTAATATATTGATCTTACTCAATCACAGGTCATTATGTAGTTTGGTGTGTTGCTTACAAATTTCTAGGTAAAAAAAGATTGAATTTGCAGTTCGGACTATATTCAGATACCTAACCCTAATTTTTTTTATAACTTTTTCAAATCAACTAGGATTTTCATCAAACTATACAGCTATCTTAGTAATATATTGATCTTACTAAATCAGAGGTCATTATGTAGTTTGGTGTATTGCTGTCAAATTTAAGGATTAAATTAATCTAGGTCCAAAAAGCTTGAATTTGCAGTTCCGACTATATTCAGATAGTACACCTTAAATCTTTTTATAACTTTTTCAAATCAACTTGGATTTTCATCAAACTATACAGCTATCTTGGTAACATATTGATCTTACTGAATCAAAGGTCATTATGTAGTTTTGTGTATTGCTGTCAAATTTAATGAAGGTCAAAAAAGCTAGGATTTGCAATTTTGGACAAAATTCAGCATTTCAGATAGTACACTCACTTTAATTTTTTTTATAACTTTTTCAAATCAACTTGGATTTTCATCAAACTATGCAGCTATATTAGTAATATATTGATCTTACTCAATCACAGGTCATTATGTAGTTTGGTGTGTTGCTTACAAATTTCTAGGTAAAAAAAGATTGAATTTGCAGTTCGGACTATATTCAGATACCTAACCCTAATTTTTTTTATAACTTTTTCAAATCAACTAGGATTTTCATCAAACTATACAGCTATCTTAGTAATATATTGATCTTACTAAATCAGAGGTCATTATGTAGTTTGGTGTATTGCTGTCAAATTTAAGGATTAAATTAATCTAGGTCCAAAAAGCTTGAATTTGCAGTTCCGACTATATTCAGATAGTACACCTTAAATCTTTTTATAACTTTTTCAAATCAACTTGGATTTTCATCAAACTATACAGCTATCTTGTTAACATATTGATCTTACTGAATCAAAGGTCATTATGTAGTTTGGTGTATTGCTGTCAAATTTAATGAAGGTCAAAAAAGCTAGGATTTGCAATTTTGGACAAAATTCAGCATTTCAGATAGTACACTCACTTTAATTTTTTTTATAACTTTTTCAAATCAACTTGGATTTTCATCAAACTATGCAGCTATATTAGTAATATATTGATCTTACTCAATCACAGGTCATTATGTAGTTTGGTGTGTTGCTTACAAATTTCTAGGTAAAAAAAGATTGAATTTGCAGTTCGGACTATATTCAGATACCTAACCCTAATTTTTTTTATAACTTTTTCAAATCAACTAGGATTTTCATCAAACTATACAGCTATCTTAGTAATATATTGATCTTACTAAATCAGAGGTCATTATGTAGTTTGGTGTATTGCTGTCAAATTTAAGGATTAAATTAATCTAGGTCCAAAAAGCTTGAATTTGCAGTTCCGACTATATTCAGATAGTACACCTTAAATCTTTTTATAACTTTTTCAAATCAACTTGGATTTTCATCAAACTATACAGCTATCTTGGTAACATATTGATCTTACTGAATCAAAAGTCATTATGTAGTTTGGTGTATTGCTGTCAAATTTAATGAAGGTCAAAAAAGCTAGGATTTGCAATTTTGGACAAAATTCAGCATTTCAGATAGTACACTCACTTTAATTTTTTTTATAACTTTTTCAAATCAACTTGGATTTTCATCAAACTATGCAGCTATATTAGTAATATATTGATCTTACTCAATCACAGGTCATTATGTAGTTTGGTGTGTTGCTTACAAATTTCTAGGTAAAAAAAGATTGAATTTGCAGTTCGGACTATATTCAGATACCTAACCCTAATTTTTTTTATAACTTTTTCAAATCAACTAGGATTTTCATCAAACTATACAGCTATCTTAGTAATATATTGATCTTACTAAATCAGAGGTCATTATGTAGTTTGGTGTATTGCTGTCAAATTTAAGGATTAAATTAATCTAGGTCCAAAAAGCTTGAATTTGCAGTTCCGACTATATTCAGATAGTACACCTTAAATCTTTTTATAACTTTTTCAAATCAACTTGGATTTTCATCAAACTATACAGCTATCTTGGTAACATATTGATCTTACTGAATCAAAGGTCATTATGTAGTTTTGTGTATTGCTGTCAAATTTAATGAAGGTCAAAAAAGCTAGGATTTGCAATTTTGGACAAAATTCAGCATTTCAGATAGTACACTCACTTTAATTTTTTTTATAACTTTTTCAAATCAACTTGGATTTTCATCAAACTATGCAGCTATATTAGTAATATATTGATCTTACTCAATCACAGGTCATTATGTAGTTTGGTGTGTTGCTTACAAATTTCTAGGTAAAAAAAGATTGAATTTGCAGTTCGGACTATATTCAGATACCTAACCCTAATTTTTTTTATAACTTTTTCAAATCAACTAGGATTTTCATCAAACTATACAGCTATCTTAGTAATATATTGATCTTACCAAATCAGAGGTCATTATGTAGTTTGGTGTATTGCTGTCAAATTTAAGGATTAAATTAATCTAGGTCCAAAAAGCTTGAATTTGCAGTTCCGACTATATTCAGATAGTACACCTTAAATCTTTTTATAACTTTTTCAAATCAACTTGGATTTTCATCAAACTATACAGCTATCTTGTTAACATATTGATCTTACTGAATCAAAGGTCATTATGTAGTTTGGTGTATTGCTGTCAAATTTAATGAAGGTCAAAAAAGCTAGGATTTGCAATTTTGGACAAAATTCAGCATTTCAGATAGTACACTCACTTTAATTTTTTTTATAACTTTTTCAAATCAACTTGGATTTTCATCAAACTATGCAGCTATATTAGTAATATATTGATCTTACTCAATCACAGGTCATTATGTAGTTTGGTGTGTTGCTTACAAATTTCTAGGTAAAAAAAGATTGAATTTGCAGTTCGGACTATATTCAGATACCTAACCCTAATTTTTTTTATAACTTTTTCAAATCAACTAGGATTTTCATCAAACTATACAGCTATCTTAGTAATATATTGATCTTACTAAATCAGAGGTCATTATGTAGTTTGGTGTATTGCTGTCAAATTTAAGGATTAAATTAATCTAGGTCCAAAAAGCTTGAATTTGCAGTTCCGACTATATTCAGATAGTACACCTTAAATCTTTTTATAACTTTTTCAAATCAACTTGGATTTTCATCAAACTATACAGCTATCTTGGTAACATATTGATCTTACTGAATCAAAAGTCATTATGTAGTTTGGTGTATTGCTGTCAAATTTAATGAAGGTCAAAAAAGCTAGGATTTGCAATTTTGGACAAAATTCAGCATTTCAGATAGTACACTCACTTTAATTTTTTTTATAACTTTTTCAAATCAACTTGGATTTTCATCAAACTATGCAGCTATATTAGTAATATATTGATCTTACTCAATCACAGGTCATTATGTAGTTTGGTGTGTTGCTTACAAATTTCTAGGTAAAAAAAGATTGAATTTGCAGTTCGGACTATATTCAGATACCTAACCCTAATTTTTTTTATAACTTTTTCAAATCAACTAGGATTTTCATCAAACTATACAGCTATCTTAGTAATATATTGATCTTACTAAATCAGAGGTCATTATGTAGTTTGGTGTATTGCTGTCAAATTTAAGGATTAAATTAATCTAGGTCCAAAAAGCTTGAATTTGCAGTTCCGACTATATTCAGATAGTACACCTTAAATCTTTTTATAACTTTTTCAAATCAACTTGGATTTTCATCAAACTATACAGCTATCTTGGTAACATATTGATCTTACTGAATCAAAGGTCATTATGTAGTTTTGTGTATTGCTGTCAAATTTAATGAAGGTCAAAAAAGCTAGGATTTGCAATTTTGGACAAAATTCAGCATTTCAGATAGTACACTCACTTTAATTTTTTTTATAACTTTTTCAAATCAACTTGGATTTTCATCAAACTATGCAGCTATATTAGTAATATATTGATCTTACTCAATCACAGGTCATTATGTAGTTTGGTGTGTTGCTTACAAATTTCTAGGTAAAAAAAGATTGAATTTGCAGTTCGGACTATATTCAGATACCTAACCCTAATTTTTTTTATAACTTTTTCAAATCAACTAGGATTTTCATCAAACTATACAGCTATCTTAGTAATATATTGATCTTACCAAATCAGAGGTCATTATGTAGTTTGGTGTATTGCTGTCAAATTTAAGGATTAAATTAATCTAGGTCCAAAAAGCTTGAATTTGCAGTTCCGACTATATTCAGATAGTACACCTTAAATCTTTTTATAACTTTTTCAAATCAACTTGGATTTTCATCAAACTATACAGCTATCTTGTTAACATATTGATCTTACTGAATCAAAGGTCATTATGTAGTTTGGTGTATTGCTGTCAAATTTAATGAAGGTCAAAAAAGCTAGGATTTGCAATTTTGGACAAAATTCAGCATTTCAGATAGTACACTCACTTTAATTTTTTTTATAACTTTTTCAAATCAACTTGGATTTTCATCAAACTATGCAGCTATATTAGTAATATATTGATCTTACTCAATCACAGGTCATTATGTAGTTTGGTGTGTTGCTTACAAATTTCTAGGTAAAAAAAGATTGAATTTGCAGTTCGGACTATATTCAGATACCTAACCCTAATTTTTTTTATAACTTTTTCAAATCAACTAGGATTTTCATCAAACTATACAGCTATCTTAGTAATATATTGATCTTACTAAATCAGAGGTCATTATGTAGTTTGGTGTATTGCTGTCAAATTTAAGGATTAAATTAATCTAGGTCCAAAAAGCTTGAATTTGCAGTTCCGACTATATTCAGATAGTACACCTTAAATCTTTTTATAACTTTTTCAAATCAACTTGGATTTTCATCAAACTATACAGCTATCTTGGTAACATATTGATCTTACTGAATCAAAGGTCATTATGTAGTTTTGTGTATTGCTGTCAAATTTAATGAAGGTCAAAAAAGCTAGGATTTGCAATTTTGGACAAAATTCAGCATTTCAGATAGTACACTCACTTTAATTTTTTTTATAACTTTTTCAAATCAACTTGGATTTTCATCAAACTATGCAGCTATATTAGTAATATATTGATCTTACTCAATCACAGGTCATTATGTAGTTTGGTGTGTTGCTTACAAATTTCTAGGTAAAAAAAAGATTGAATTTGCAGTTCGGACTATATTCAGATACCTAACCCTAATTTTTTTTATAATTTTTTCAAATCAACTAGGATTTTCATCAAACTATACAGCTATCTTAGTAATATATTGATCTTACTAAATCAGAGGTCATTATGTAGTTTGGTGTATTGCTGTCAAATTTAAGGATTAAATTAATCTAGGTCCAAAAAGCTTGAATTTGCAGTTCCGACTATATTCAGATAGTACACCTTAAATCTTTTTATAACTTTTTCAAATCAACTTGGATTTTCATCAAACTATACAGCTATCTTGGTAACATATTGATCTTACTGAATCAAAGGTCATTATGTAGTTTGGTGTATTGCTGTCAAATTTAATGAAGGTCAAAAAAGCTAGGATTTGCAATTTTGGACAAAATTCAGCATTTCAGATAGTACACTCACTTTAATTTTTTTTATAACTTTTTCAAATCAACTTGGATTTTCATCAAACTATGCAGCTATATTAGTAATATATTGATCTTACTCAATCACAGGTCATTATGTAGTTTGGTGTGTTGCTTACAAATTTCTAGGTAAAAAAAGATTGAATTTGCAGTTCGGACTATATTCAGATACCTAACCCTAATTTTTTTTATAACTTTTTCAAATCAACTAGGATTTTCATCAAACTATACAGCTATCTTAGTAATATATTGATCTTACTAAATCAGAGGTCATTATGTAGTTTGGTGTATTGCTGTCAAATTTAAGGATTAAATTAATCTAGGTCCAAAAAGCTTGAATTTGCAGTTCCGACTATATTCAGATAGTACACCTTAAATCTTTTTATAACTTTTTCAAATCAACTTGGATTTTCATCAAACTATACAGCTATCTTGGTAACATATTGATCTTACTGAATCAAAAGTCATTATGTAGTTTGGTGTATTGCTGTCAAATTTAATGAAGGTCAAAAAAGCTAGGATTTGCAATTTTGGACAAAATTCAGCATTTCAGATAGTACACTCACTTTAATTTTTTTTATAACTTTTTCAAATCAACTTGGATTTTCATCAAACTATGCAGCTATATTAGTAATATATTGATCTTACTCAATCACAGGTCATTATGTAGTTTGGTGTGTTGCTTACAAATTTCTAGGTAAAAAAAGATTGAATTTGCAGTTCGGACTATATTCAGATACCTAACCCTAATTTTTTTTATAACTTTTTCAAATCAACTAGGATTTTCATCAAACTATACAGCTATCTTAGTAATATATTGATCTTACTAAATCAGAGGTCATTATGTAGTTTGGTGTATTGCTGTCAAATTTAAGGATTAAATTAATCTAGGTCCAAAAAGCTTGAATTTGCAGTTCCGACTATATTCAGATAGTACACCTTAAATCTTTTTATAACTTTTTCAAATCAACTTGGATTTTCATCAAACTATACAGCTATCTTGGTAACATATTGATCTTACTGAATCAAAGGTCATTATGTAGTTTTGTGTATTGCTGTCAAATTTAATGAAGGTCAAAAAAGCTAGGATTTGCAATTTTGGACAAAATTCAGCATTTCAGATAGTACACTCACTTTAATTTTTTTTATAACTTTTTCAAATCAACTTGGATTTTCATCAAACTATGCAGCTATATTAGTAATATATTGATCTTACTCAATCACAGGTCATTATGTAGTTTGGTGTGTTGCTTACAAATTTCTAGGTAAAAAAAGATTGAATTTGCAGTTCGGACTATATTCAGATACCTAACCCTAATTTTTTTTATAACTTTTTCAAATCAACTAGGATTTTCATCAAACTATACAGCTATCTTAGTAATATATTGATCTTACTAAATCAGAGGTCATTATGTAGTTTGGTGTATTGCTGTCAAATTTAAGGATTAAATTAATCTAGGTCCAAAAAGCTTGAATTTGCAGTTCCGACTATATTCAGATAGTACACCTTAAATCTTTTTATAACTTTTTCAAATCAACTTGGATTTTCATCAAACTATACAGCTATCTTGGTAACATATTGATCTTACTGAATCAAAGGTCATTATGTAGTTTTGTGTATTGCTGTCAAATTTAATGAAGGTCAAAAAAGCTAGGATTTGCAATTTTGGACAAAATTCAGCATTTCAGATAGTACACTCACTTTAATTTTTTTTATAACTTTTTCAAATCAACTTGGATTTTCATCAAACTATGCAGCTATATTAGTAATATATTGATCTTACTCAATCACAGGTCATTATGTAGTTTGGTGTGTTGCTTACAAATTTCTAGGTAAAAAAAGATTGAATTTGCAGTTCGGACTATATTCAGATACCTAACCCTAATTTTTTTTATAACTTTTTCAAATCAACTAGGATTTTCATCAAACTATACAGCTATCTTAGTAATATATTGATCTTACTAAATCAGAGGTCATTATGTAGTTTGGTGTATTGCTGTCAAATTTAAGGATTAAATTAATCTAGGTCCAAAAAGCTTGAATTTGCAGTTCCGACTATATTCAGATAGTACACCTTAAATCTTTTTATAACTTTTTCAAATCAACTTGGATTTTCATCAAACTATACAGCTATCTTGTTAACATATTGATCTTACTGAATCAAAGGTCATTATGTAGTTTGGTGTATTGCTGTCAAATTTAATGAAGGTCAAAAAAGCTAGGATTTGCAATTTTGGACAAAATTCAGCATTTCAGATAGTACACTCACTTTAATTTTTTTTATAACTTTTTCAAATCAACTTGGATTTTCATCAAACTATGCAGCTATATTAGTAATATATTGATCTTACTCAATCACAGGTCATTATGTAGTTTGGTGTGTTGCTTACAAATTTCTAGGTAAAAAAAGATTGAATTTGCAGTTCGGACTATATTCAGATACCTAACCCTAATTTTTTTTATAACTTTTTCAAATCAACTAGGATTTTCATCAAACTATACAGCTATCTTAGTAATATATTGATCTTACTAAATCAGAGGTCATTATGTAGTTTGGTGTATTGCTGTCAAATTTAAGGATTAAATTAATCTAGGTCCAAAAAGCTTGAATTTGCAGTTCCGACTATATTCAGATAGTACACCTTAAATCTTTTTATAACTTTTTCAAATCAACTTGGATTTTCATCAAACTATACAGCTATCTTGGTAACATATTGATCTTACTGAATCAAAAGTCATTATGTAGTTTGGTGTATTGCTGTCAAATTTAATGAAGGTCAAAAAAGCTAGGATTTGCAATTTTGGACAAAATTCAGCATTTCAGATAGTACACTCACTTTAATTTTTTTTATAACTTTTTCAAATCAACTTGGATTTTCATCAAACTATGCAGCTATATTAGTAATATATTGATCTTACTCAATCACAGGTCATTATGTAGTTTGGTGTGTTGCTTACAAATTTCTAGGTAAAAAAAGATTGAATTTGCAGTTCGGACTATATTCAGATACCTAACCCTAATTTTTTTTATAACTTTTTCAAATCAACTAGGATTTTCATCAAACTATACAGCTATCTTAGTAATATATTGATCTTACTAAATCAGAGGTCATTATGTAGTTTGGTGTATTGCTGTCAAATTTAAGGATTAAATTAATCTAGGTCCAAAAAGCTTGAATTTGCAGTTCCGACTATATTCAGATAGTACACCTTAAATCTTTTTATAACTTTTTCAAATCAACTTGGATTTTCATCAAACTATACAGCTATCTTGGTAACATATTGATCTTACTGAATCAAAGGTCATTATGTAGTTTTGTGTATTGCTGTCAAATTTAATGAAGGTCAAAAAAGCTAGGATTTGCAATTTTGGACAAAATTCAGCATTTCAGATAGTACACTCACTTTAATTTTTTTTATAACTTTTTCAAATCAACTTGGATTTTCATCAAACTATGCAGCTATATTAGTAATATATTGATCTTACTCAATCACAGGTCATTATGTAGTTTGGTGTGTTGCTTACAAATTTCTAGGTAAAAAAAGATTGAATTTGCAGTTCGGACTATATTCAGATACCTAACCCTAATTTTTTTTATAACTTTTTCAAATCAACTAGGATTTTCATCAAACTATACAGCTATCTTAGTAATATATTGATCTTACCAAATCAGAGGTCATTATGTAGTTTGGTGTATTGCTGTCAAATTTAAGGATTAAATTAATCTAGGTCCAAAAAGCTTGAATTTGCAGTTCCGACTATATTCAGATAGTACACCTTAAATCTTTTTATAACTTTTTCAAATCAACTTGGATTTTCATCAAACTATACAGCTATCTTGTTAACATATTGATCTTACTGAATCAAAGGTCATTATGTAGTTTGGTGTATTGCTGTCAAATTTAATGAAGGTCAAAAAAGCTAGGATTTGCAATTTTGGACAAAATTCAGCATTTCAGATAGTACACTCACTTTAATTTTTTTTATAACTTTTTCAAATCAACTTGGATTTTCATCAAACTATGCAGCTATATTAGTAATATATTGATCTTACTCAATCACAGGTCATTATGTAGTTTGGTGTGTTGCTTACAAATTTCTAGGTAAAAAAAGATTGAATTTGCAGTTCGGACTATATTCAGATACCTAACCCTAATTTTTTTTATAACTTTTTCAAATCAACTAGGATTTTCATCAAACTATACAGCTATCTTAGTAATATATTGATCTTACTAAATCAGAGGTCATTATGTAGTTTGGTGTATTGCTGTCAAATTTAAGGATTAAATTAATCTAGGTCCAAAAAGCTTGAATTTGCAGTTCCGACTATATTCAGATAGTACACCTTAAATCTTTTTATAACTTTTTCAAATCAACTTGGATTTTCATCAAACTATACAGCTATCTTGGTAACATATTGATCTTACTGAATCAAAGGTCATTATGTAGTTTTGTGTATTGCTGTCAAATTTAATGAAGGTCAAAAAAGCTAGGATTTGCAATTTTGGACAAAATTCAGCATTTCAGATAGTACACTCACTTTAATTTTTTTTATAACTTTTTCAAATCAACTTGGATTTTCATCAAACTATGCAGCTATATTAGTAATATATTGATCTTACTCAATCACAGGTCATTATGTAGTTTGGTGTGTTGCTTACAAATTTCTAGGTAAAAAAAAGATTGAATTTGCAGTTCGGACTATATTCAGATACCTAACCCTAATTTTTTTTATAATTTTTTCAAATCAACTAGGATTTTCATCAAACTATACAGCTATCTTAGTAATATATTGATCTTACTAAATCAGAGGTCATTATGTAGTTTGGTGTATTGCTGTCAAATTTAAGGATTAAATTAATCTAGGTCCAAAAAGCTTGAATTTGCAGTTCCGACTATATTCAGATAGTACACCTTAAATCTTTTTATAACTTTTTCAAATCAACTTGGATTTTCATCAAACTATACAGCTATCTTGGTAACATATTGATCTTACTGAATCAAAGGTCATTATGTAGTTTGGTGTATTGCTGTCAAATTTAATGAAGGTCAAAAAAGCTAGGATTTGCAATTTTGGACAAAATTCAGCATTTCAGATAGTACACTCACTTTAATTTTTTTTATAACTTTTTCAAATCAACTTGGATTTTCATCAAACTATGCAGCTATATTAGTAATATATTGATCTTACTCAATCACAGGTCATTATGTAGTTTGGTGTGTTGCTTACAAATTTCTAGGTAAAAAAAGATTGAATTTGCAGTTCGGACTATATTCAGATACCTAACCCTAATTTTTTTTATAACTTTTTCAAATCAACTAGGATTTTCATCAAACTATACAGCTATCTTAGTAATATATTGATCTTACTAAATCAGAGGTCATTATGTAGTTTGGTGTATTGCTGTCAAATTTAAGGATTAAATTAATCTAGGTCCAAAAAGCTTGAATTTGCAGTTCCGACTATATTCAGATAGTACACCTTAAATCTTTTTATAACTTTTTCAAATCAACTTGGATTTTCATCAAACTATACAGCTATCTTGGTAACATATTGATCTTACTGAATCAAAAGTCATTATGTAGTTTGGTGTATTGCTGTCAAATTTAATGAAGGTCAAAAAAGCTAGGATTTGCAATTTTGGACAAAATTCAGCATTTCAGATAGTACACTCACTTTAATTTTTTTTATAACTTTTTCAAATCAACTTGGATTTTCATCAAACTATGCAGCTATATTAGTAATATATTGATCTTACTCAATCACAGGTCATTATGTAGTTTGGTGTGTTGCTTACAAATTTCTAGGTAAAAAAAGATTGAATTTGCAGTTCGGACTATATTCAGATACCTAACCCTATTTTTTTTTATAACTTTTTCAAATCAACTAGGATTTTCATCAAACTATACAGCTATCTTAGTAATATATTGATCTTACTAAATCAGAGGTCATTATGTAGTTTGGTGTATTGCTGTCAAATTTAAGGATTAAATTAATCTAGGTCCAAAAAGCTTGAATTTGCAGTTCCGACTATATTCAGATAGTACACCTTAAATCTTTTTATAACTTTTTCAAATCAACTTGGATTTTCATCAAACTATACAGCTATCTTGGTAACATATTGATCTTACTGAATCAAAGGTCATTATGTAGTTTTGTGTATTGCTGTCAAATTTAATGAAGGTCAAAAAAGCTAGGATTTGCAATTTTGGACAAAATTCAGCATTTCAGATAGTACACTCACTTTAATTTTTTTTATAACTTTTTCAAATCAACTTGGATTTTCATCAAACTATGCAGCTATATTAGTAATATATTGATCTTACTCAATCACAGGTCATTATGTAGTTTGGTGTGTTGCTTACAAATTTCTAGGTAAAAAAAGATTGAATTTGCAGTTCGGACTATATTCAGATACCTAACCCTAATTTTTTTTATAACTTTTTCAAATCAACTAGGATTTTCATCAAACTATACAGCTATCTTAGTAATATATTGATCTTACTAAATCAGAGGTCATTATGTAGTTTGGTGTATTGCTGTCAAATTTAAGGATTAAATTAATCTAGGTCCAAAAAGCTTGAATTTGCAGTTCCGACTATATTCAGATAGTACACCTTAAATCTTTTTATAACTTTTTCAAATCAACTTGGATTTTCATCAAACTATACAGCTATCTTGTTAACATATTGATCTTACTGAATCAAAGGTCATTATGTAGTTTGGTGTATTGCTGTCAAATTTAATGAAGGTCAAAAAAGCTAGGATTTGCAATTTTGGACAAAATTCAGCATTTCAGATAGTACACTCACTTTAATTTTTTTTATAACTTTTTCAAATCAACTTGGATTTTCATCAAACTATGCAGCTATATTAGTAATATATTGATCTTACTCAATCACAGGTCATTATGTAGTTTGGTGTGTTGCTTACAAATTTCTAGGTAAAAAAAGATTGAATTTGCAGTTCGGACTATATTCAGATACCTAACCCTAATTTTTTTTATAACTTTTTCAAATCAACTAGGATTTTCATCAAACTATACAGCTATCTTAGTAATATATTGATCTTACTAAATCAGAGGTCATTATGTAGTTTGGTGTATTGCTGTCAAATTTAAGGATTAAATTAATCTAGGTCCAAAAAGCTTGAATTTGCAGTTCCGACTATATTCAGATAGTACACCTTAAATCTTTTTATAACTTTTTCAAATCAACTTGGATTTTCATCAAACTATACAGCTATCTTGGTAACATATTGATCTTACTGAATCAAAAGTCATTATGTAGTTTGGTGTATTGCTGTCAAATTTAATGAAGGTCAAAAAAGCTAGGATTTGCAATTTTGGACAAAATTCAGCATTTCAGATAGTACACTCACTTTAATTTTTTTTATAACTTTTTCAAATCAACTTGGATTTTCATCAAACTATGCAGCTATATTAGTAATATATTGATCTTACTCAATCACAGGTCATTATGTAGTTTGGTGTGTTGCTTACAAATTTCTAGGTAAAAAAAGATTGAATTTGCAGTTCGGACTATATTCAGATACCTAACCCTAATTTTTTTTATAACTTTTTCAAATCAACTAGGATTTTCATCAAACTATACAGCTATCTTAGTAATATATTGATCTTACTAAATCAGAGGTCATTATGTAGTTTGGTGTATTGCTGTCAAATTTAAGGATTAAATTAATCTAGGTCCAAAAAGCTTGAATTTGCAGTTCCGACTATATTCAGATAGTACACCTTAAATCTTTTTATAACTTTTTCAAATCAACTTGGATTTTCATCAAACTATACAGCTATCTTGGTAACATATTGATCTTACTGAATCAAAGGTCATTATGTAGTTTTGTGTATTGCTGTCAAATTTAATGAAGGTCAAAAAAGCTAGGATTTGCAATTTTGGACAAAATTCAGCATTTCAGATAGTACACTCACTTTAATTTTTTTTATAACTTTTTCAAATCAACTTGGATTTTCATCAAACTATGCAGCTATATTAGTAATATATTGATCTTACTCAATCACAGGTCATTATGTAGTTTGGTGTGTTGCTTACAAATTTCTAGGTAAAAAAAGATTGAATTTGCAGTTCGGACTATATTCAGATACCTAACCCTAATTTTTTTTATAACTTTTTCAAATCAACTAGGATTTTCATCAAACTATACAGCTATCTTAGTAATATATTGATCTTACCAAATCAGAGGTCATTATGTAGTTTGGTGTATTGCTGTCAAATTTAAGGATTAAATTAATCTAGGTCCAAAAAGCTTGAATTTGCAGTTCCGACTATATTCAGATAGTACACCTTAAATCTTTTTATAACTTTTTCAAATCAACTTGGATTTTCATCAAACTATACAGCTATCTTGTTAACATATTGATCTTACTGAATCAAAGGTCATTATGTAGTTTGGTGTATTGCTGTCAAATTTAATGAAGGTCAAAAAAGCTAGGATTTGCAATTTTGGACAAAATTCAGCATTTCAGATAGTACACTCACTTTAATTTTTTTTATAACTTTTTCAAATCAACTTGGATTTTCATCAAACTATGCAGCTATATTAGTAATATATTGATCTTACTCAATCACAGGTCATTATGTAGTTTGGTGTGTTGCTTACAAATTTCTAGGTAAAAAAAGATTGAATTTGCAGTTCGGACTATATTCAGATACCTAACCCTAATTTTTTTTATAACTTTTTCAAATCAACTAGGATTTTCATCAAACTATACAGCTATCTTAGTAATATATTGATCTTACTAAATCAGAGGTCATTATGTAGTTTGGTGTATTGCTGTCAAATTTAAGGATTAAATTAATCTAGGTCCAAAAAGCTTGAATTTGCAGTTCCGACTATATTCAGATAGTACACCTTAAATCTTTTTATAACTTTTTCAAATCAACTTGGATTTTCATCAAACTATACAGCTATCTTGGTAACATATTGATCTTACTGAATCAAAGGTCATTATGTAGTTTGGTGTATTGCTGTCAAATTTAATGAAGGTCAAAAAAGCTAGGATTTGCAATTTTGGACAAAATTCAGCATTTCAGATAGTACACTCACTTTAATTTTTTTTATAACTTTTTCAAATCAACTTGGATTTTCATCAAACTATGGAGCACTTGATTTCACTGTCGGTTTTCAGTGTAGTTCATGTTCTTTCGTATTTAATAATATTGTTCTAAATTTCCTTTGTTTACTCCTAGGTTTTGATTGTCTCATACCATAATATATTTCGATAAAGACGGGCGTAGAAAAATAAGATTTTATATGATTGCCGATGAAAACTCTCCATCTAACACCAAGTAGCAACTTGACAGTCAGAATATTCCCATCTGAATTGATGCATTTCAGTCTGATTATATTTTTATTTTTTTTAATTATCCATTTCATTGAATTAGATCAAACAAATTGTCATCTTATAGTCATCCCATAGTGAAACAGTGGCTCATATTGTAGGAAATTAATGCATGCTAATAAAAGAAAGAGGACAACAAACTACCTTTATTCATGAATTACAACATGCATGTCAGATGCCTTTTTGGAACTATATACATGAAATGTGAAATGAAATAAGTTGGAAAATATGTATTGTCACAACGTATATAAATAATGTATAAAATAAATAATGCACACAAAGAATAAGAGAAATAAAAGTTAAAATGTCACACTGTCAAACAGACAGGCATCATGATTGTCTTAATTCATGATTGTACAAAAACATATGTTTAAAAAGAAATGTTGAACGTAACAATGTTCAAATGTTTATGGCCAGCTGGATATCCGTGGACGTAATGGTCGTTCTTTTGGCGTTAATTGCTCACAAGTCACTGTCTGTAAACAATCCTACAAGGTAAGCTTCAGCATTGGCTTCCTAAAACAAATATGTAAAATGATAATGAGGAGTACAATTTGTGTTATATGTTAATAATGTACAGAATTAATCGTAAAATATAGAAATGTTTACGCTCATGTCTTATAACATTGTATGTCATTTTGCAACTGAAATGTAATAAACTCAAATGCTCTGTAAATGAAATAAAAATGCTTAACAGGTCGCACCTTTAAACGACCACAGATGTCGAACATTCAACATTTGGGCCAAGCATAAACACTACATTCAAGCTTGATACAGCTTTAAATTTGAATTGTGATTACATATTTAACACACCATATGTATCTAACACAGAATGAATGTGGTCAAAGAACGCAACAAATTGAAATTGGACCTATTGGTCAATATATAAGTTCAAGACATAATGCAAACATTTACAGCTAAAATTAAAAAACTATATGAAAAGGTTATATACCGGGAAGGTCTTTCTTTCAATGAGGGGAGCCACGATAATAAACTGAAGAACTATTTATAATTTGTGAAGTTGATACGGAATATTTGTCGAGTAGGTATTGGTACCTTCCGGTAAACTTTATGAGAACAAAGACGAGACGTTCTTTGACTAAACCTTGTGTCATAAACTTGTAAGATTCTGTTCACACAAAAATTAACTTTCAGTAATCATGTTCACACCAGAAAATGATTTCAGCGTCATGTTCACACCAGAAACTGATTTCAGGGATTGTGTTATTGTGTACGGATAATACATCGGGGATAAACTTCGTAAAAAGGTAAGTTATATTGATCTGTTATAGCAAATTACTAGCCCATAGTTAGCGTATACGCCAATGAACATGAATTGTAATTAATTAATCTACAATATTACTGAATTAACTGTCATGGGGATTCAGTTTTTATGGGGAAAAATACTGCTTTAAAAAATACGTTCTTCTTTTCCGTAACATAATGTATAGATCTTTGTAAGGATGGTCACTAATTGTATCAGTTATAGATAAATATAACGGCATTTTCTATTCCCTGATAACATGAAATTTGTTGTCATGTATTTTATATTTAACATTACATTTAGTAATTGGGTTTTCCTGAAAGCAATTTCGGTGTGAACATAAATACATTTTAAAACGATTATCTTTTTCCAGACTAAATTATATCAGAAAAAATATATTGACAGCCTATACAGACACGAATACTTTCAAATTATGTTGTTACAACAGTATTGAAGATAAGACTGACCTGTTTGTATGCTTTATTTTCCGTTATGTCTGTCACTGCTGAAATTAATTTCTGGTGTGAACATGATATGTCTGACTACCGGTAAGATCATTCTTTCAATGAGGGTAAGCACCATAATACATTGAAGAACTACTTCAATAATATTGATTGACTAGTAAATTAATCTAGGTCCAAAAAGCTTGAATTTGCAGTTCCGACTATATTCAGATAGTACACTTTAAATCTTTTTATAACTTTTTCAAATCAACTTGGATTTTCATCAAACTATACAGCTACCTTGGTAACATATTGATCTTACTGAATCAAAGGTCATTATGTAGTTTGGTGTATTGCTGTCAAATTTAATCTAGGTCAAAAAAGCTAGGATTTGCAATTTTGGACAAAATTCAGCATTTCAGATAGTACACTTTAATTTTTTTTATAACTTTTTCAAATCAACTTGGATTTTCATCAAACTATGCAGCTATATTAGTAATATATTGGTCTTACTGAATCACAGGTCATTATGTAGTTTGGTGTGTTGCTTACAAATTTCTAGGTAAAAAAAGCTAGGATTTGCAGTTTGGGCAAAATAGAGATAGTACACTTTAATTTTTTGTTATAACTTTTTCAAATCAACTAGGATTTTCATCAAACTATACAGCTATCTTAGTAATATATTGATCTTAATGAATCATAGGTCATTATGTAGTTCGGTGTATTTCTGTCAAATTTAAGGATTAAATTAATCTTGGTAAAAAAAGCTTGAATTTGCATTTCTAACTATATTCAGATAGTACACTTTAAATCTTTTTATAACTTTTTCAAATCAACTTGGATTTTCATCAAACTATACAGCTACCTTGGTAATATATTGATCTTACTGAATCAAAGGTCATTATGTAGTTTGGTGTATTGCTGTCAAACTTAATCTAGGTAAAAAAAGCTAGGATTTGCAATTTTGGACAAAATTCAGCATTTCAGATAGTACACTTTAATTTTTTTTATAACTTTTTCAAATCAACTTGGATTTTCATCAAACTATGCAGCTATATTAGTAATATATTGGTCTTACTGAATCACAGGTCATTATGTAGTTTGGTATGTTGCTCACAAATTTCTAGGTAAAAAAAGATTGAATTTGCAGTTCGGACTATATTCAGATAGTACACTTTAATTTTTTTTATAACTTTTTCAAATCAACTAGGATTTTCATCAAACTATGCAGCTATCTTAGTAATATATTGATCTTACTAAATCATAGGTCATTATGTAGTTTGGTGTATTGCTGTCAAATTTAAGGATTAAATTAATCTAGGTCCTAAAAGCTTGAATTTGCAGTTGGGACTATATTCAGATAGTACACTTTAAATCTTTTTATAACTTTTTCAAATCAACTTGGATTTTCATCAAACTATACAGCTATCTTGGTAACATATTGATCTTACTGAATCAAAGGTCATTATGTAGTTTGGTGTATTGCTGTCAAACTTAAGAATAGATTTAATCTTGTTAAAAAAAGATTGAATTTGCAGTTCGGACTATATTCAGATAGTACACTTTAAATTTTTTTTATAACTTTTTCAAATCAACTAGGATTTTCATCAAACTATACAGCTATCTTAGTAATATATTGATCTTACTAAATCATAGGTCATTATGTAGTTTGGTGTATTGCTGTCAAATTTAAGGATTAAATTAATACATCCTGACATAAAATATTACTGAATTATTATGCGGCTATATAGATTTACATGATAAAGTGCCAATATGGGCTGTTTTGGTTGATACGGTCAAATAATTTTGCTATATGAGTCAGCCTGGGGTATCAAAACTACTGAAATTTTGTTACGTATCAATATATTGAACAAAAGGAGGACATGCTGGCACTCTTAATTTATGCGGACAAAAATTTGTAGTTGTTGTGTTCCAATATTGCTGTCATTTGTATTATACATTAAATCCTGACATAAAAATAGTTGCTGATTTACTATGCGGCTATATAGATTTACAAAATAAAGTGCAAATATGGTCAGTTTTGGTTGATGCAGTCAAATAATTTTGTTATAGGAGTCAGCCTGAGGTATCAAAACTACTGCAATTTTGTTGCTAGACAATATTTTGATTAAAAAGAGGACATGCTGGCAATCTAGATTTATACGGACAAAATTTTGTATTCACATTATGTTCCAATACTGCTGTCATTTGTATAAAACATTCATTCTTGACATAAAATTATTACTGAATTATTATGCGGCTATATAGATTTACATAATAATGTGCAAATATGGTCAGTTTAAGTTGATGCTGTCAAATATTTTTGCTATACGAGTCAATAATGGCGACCCCATGAGAGCCTCTACATTTATTCTCTCGTGTCAATCGTTGCTCTTATTTGACCCTGGTCAGCCAAATCAATTGTGCGGATGATAGATTTATGTCAAAAATAAGGATAATCTTGACTAACTTTTTCAAATCTATTTGGATTTTCATAAAACTGGACAGCTATCTCAATTATATACTGTTCTTACATATGACAGAGTCATTTGGCATTTTGGTGGATAACTGTGCAACGGTAGGTTTTAATTGACAAGTCAAAACAGCTTAAATTTTCAGTGCGCAATAAATTCAGATAGTCAACCTTAGACATTTCTGTAACTTTTTCAAATCGACTTGGATTTTCAAAAACCTTGACAGCTATTTCCAATATACCCTGTTCTTACATAGGACAGAGTCATTTGGCATTTGGGTTGATTACTGGTAAATGGTATGTTTTAATTGAGAAGTGAAAAGAGCTAGAATTTTCACTTCGCACTAAATTCAGATAGTCACCCTTAAAAATGTCTATAACTTTTTCAAATCAACTTTGATTTTCATAAACCTTAACACCTATCTCAATTATATACTGTTCTTACATATGACAGAGTCATTTGGCATTTGGGTGGATAACTGTGAAACAGTAGGTTTTAATTGACAAGCCAAAACAGCTAGAATTTTCAGTGCGCACTAAATTCACATAGTCACCCTTAAACATTTCTGTCACTTTTTCAAATCGACTTGGATTTTTATAAAACATGACAGCTGTCTCAATTATATACTGTTCTTACCAATTGCAAAGTCATTTGCCATTTTATTAACCTTCCTGTCAAATTGTAGGTTTATTTCATAGGTGAAAAAGGCTAAGATTTTCACTTCTGACTACATTCAGATAGTCACCTTTAAGAATTTCTACAACTTTCTCAAATCAACTGGGATTTTAAGGTTAACTATACAGCTATCTCAATTATATACTATTCTTACAAAATGCAAAGATGCAGTTTGCCATTTTCATTCATTCCTGTCAAATTGTATGTTTAATTGAGTAACTGTAGACTGACAAACTGTGTAAATCTATCAAACCTGAGCTACCACAAGTATAAAATGTTTATGCCGGTAAGGAATAATCAAGAAAAAGGTCAATTTTATTCATGAATACAACAAATATACCAATTTGACACTTAAACTCCTTCACACGACAGGTCAGTGCTATCGTGTCCTAAATATTTATGCGGAGCACATTGAATTGTTGTACCAGCAATTTAATTCCTGCCACAGAAGCCTAAACCAACTAACTGCTGATTCAGTAAAGTATGTTTAGGTGCAAATTAACCCTTTTTAACAGCCTTTGCAAGTCCCTAGAAAAACATTCGCATTCCTCAACACAGATTGCTATTTACACATGGAGCACTCCAAAATGTTGTACCAAGGAGTATAATTCCATATGAGGCATATGCTTTGGTATTCTCAGAGTGTTCTTTACATACACCTGTGCTGTCTCCTCTTATAAATGTCGGTTAAAAAATAGGCAGTGCCATTCTATGTTGCATAGTAAGGTGGATCACCTGCTAATGTTGTACCAGGAATAAGCATGTTACAGTTATTAGTTGGCTTTTTTATCGACCTATAACTTTTGAAAGCCTGAGCTGATGTTCCAGAACCAGACTGCACAATTTGCCCAATTGAATGCCCATTCCAAAACGTTAAACATTTTGGAAATCGAACGGTAAACAACGGAGCTATGATTTTTCAAAGTTTGCAATGTACACTTCCGTGTTCCATACTACGTCTAATATGTAAACAAATACCCATGTGTTCTTTATCGACCCATAACTTTTGAATGCCTGACCTGATCTTCCAAACCTAGACTGCACAATTTGCCCAATTGAATGTCCTTTCCAAAACGTTAAACATTTTGTAAATCAAACGGTTAAAAACGGAGTTATGACTTTTTCAAAGTTTGCCATATAGCCTCCCGTATTCCTTACTACGTCTGATATGTAAACAAATACCCAAGTCTTCTTTAACGGCTATACACATTTTATTTTCACTATCAAGTCAGCACAATTTCCGCAGTTAAATGTCCCTTCCAAAACACTAAACAGTTTATACATCGGACCGCAAACAACGGAGCTACGATTTTTCAAACTTTGCCTATATTCCTAATTGGATTATCTTCCCTGAATTCAAATTTTGTGTCACACCTTGTTTGAGGAAATTATTACACAAAGCCTACTATATAAAGCACTCAGTACACATATGCTAATGGGGGGAACCCTTGTATCCAAGGCATGTCGCGCATGCGCACTCAGACTTTATAAATAAAAAAATAAAAATTTTAACTATAATTTAACTCTAACACTCCAGCATTTATCAGACCAGTTAAAAAAAAAAAAAAAAAAAAAAAAAAATAATAAATATAATTTAACTCAAACAGTCCAGCATGAGGCATAAAAGTACTTAAATATCATATAAAAGAAGAAATATTGGCACTTTTTATATCTGTCGACAAAGTTTTTAGTCTCCATACACTGAAAACTATAAACCAGAAAGAATAAAATAGGATGCCGGTATGGAATAACCTTGAAAAAGGTCGATGTTGACACCCTATATTGATGAGTACAACACATATAGCAATTTGAAACTTAAAATCCTTCAGTCTAATGTCTAACAATCAATTTTGAGGTACAAAAAGTACTCAATTACAAAGCCGGTACAAGAATATCAATAAAAAGAAAGAAATATTGTCGCCTTTTATTGTTATCGACACAAATAAAAGTAACCGTAGACTTATACAGTGTCAAATTATCCATCCTAAGAATGAAATGTTTATACCGGCACAGAAGTATCATCAGAAAGAAAGAAATATTGTCGTCTTTTATTGTTATCGACACAAATAAAAGTAACCGTAGACTTATACAGTGTCAAATTATCCATCAAAAGAATAAAATGTTCATGCTGGCACACAAGTATCATCAAAAGGATAGATATTGGCACCATTTATAGATGCAGACAACAAATACAGCAACCTGAAACATTCATTTCTTCACTTTTGTGTCTGAGAATACATCTAAACTCATAAATATTATACAACATATGAAGTATTGTCACTTTTAGTTAGTATCGACATAAATATCAGTAACCGTACACTTATAAATCTCTCAATTGTTGTCAAATTATGCCTTCTTATAGTTGTCGACAAATGTTTTAGTAACCGTAGACTCCAAACCTGTGTAAAACTATCAATCCTCAGGTACCGAAAGGATAAAATGTTAATGCCGGTAAGTAATAACCAAGAAAATGGTCAATATTGGCACCCTATATTGCTGAATGCAACAAATATAGCACTTCAAAACATTTATTCTTTCACTTTTATGTCTGACAATCCATTTGAATGTATCAAATGTCCTCTATTACCAGGCCGGTACAAGAATATTATAACAAAGATGAAATAGTGTCGCTTTTAATTGTTTCGCAACATAAATATTAGTAACCGTACACTTATAAATCTCTCAATTTGTGTCAAACCATTCATTCTGAGATTCAAATAATGATGCCGGACCAGAAAAATCAGGAAGAAGGGAAGATATTGGCACCTTTTGTTGATACCGACAACAAATTTTGTTATTTAAACTTGTTTTCATTCCCATTTAATGTCAAACAACCCATCAGGATGTATTTAAAAGTGCTCAATTATAAGGCCAGTACCAGAATATCATTCAAAAGAAGAAATATTGGCTCTTTTTATTCTTGTCGACAAAAGTTTTAGTATAACCGTAGACTTTTGAAGCGCTTAATTTTTGAAAAAATTTTCATCGCGAGGTACATAAAGAATAAAATTATTAGGCTGGTAGACAATATTCAAGGAAAAGGGTAAATATTGGCCCAAGATATTGATGAATACAACAAATATAGCAGCTTGACACTTAAACTCCTTCATGAAAGGCTATCATTTCTTAACATTTAGGTGGAGCACATTGGATCTTTGTACCACAGTTTCTGACACGTTTTCTTCGGCGACCTATAACTTTTGAATGCCCCGATACATTTTCAATATCAAGACACCAAAATGTGCGCAATTGAATGCCCATTATAAAACGTTAAACATTTTGGAAATCGAACGGTAAACAACGGAGCTATGATTTTTCAAAGTTTGCCATGTACACTTCCGTGTTCCATACTACGTCTAATATGTAAACAAATACCCATGTGTTCTTTATCGACCTATAACTTTTGAATGCCTGAACTGATCTTCCAAACCTAGACTGCACAATTTGCCCAATTGAATGTCCTTTCCAAAACGTTAAACATTTTGTAAATCAAACGGTTAAAAACGGAGCTATGATTTTTTCAAAGTTTGCCATATAGCCTCCCGTATTCCTTACTACGTCTGATATGTAAACAAATACCCAAGTCTTCTTTAACGGCTATACACATTTTATTTTCACTATCAAGTCAGCACAATTTTCGCAGTTAAATGTCCTTTCCAAAACACTAAACAGTTTATACATCGGACCGCAAACAACGGAGCTACGATTTTTCAAACTTTGCCTATATTCCTAATTGGATTATCTTCCCTGAATTCAAATTTTGTGTCAACTTGTTTGAGGAAATTATTACACAAAGCCTACTATATAAAGCACTCAGTACACATATGCTAATGGGGGGAACCCTTGTATCCAAGGCATGTCGCGCATGCGCACTCAGACTTTGAAAAAGGTCAATGTTGACACCCTATATTGATGAGTACAACACATATATAGCATTTGAAACTTAAAATCCTTCACTCTAATGTCTAACAATCAATTTTGAGGTACAAAAAGTACTCAATTACCAAGCCGGTACAAGAATATCAATAAAAAGAAAGAAATATTGTCGCCTTTTATTGTTATCGACACAAAAAAAGTAACCGTAGACTTATACAGTGTCAAATTATCCATCCTAATGATGAAATGTTTATACCGGCACAAAAGTATCATCAAAAAGAAAGAAATATTGTCGCCTTTTATTGTTATCGACACAAATATAAGTAACCGTAGACTTATACAGTGTCAAATTATCCATCAAAAGAATAAAATGTTCATGCTGGCACACAAGTATCATCAAAAAGGATAGATATTGGCACCATTTATAGATGCAGACAACAAATACAAATCCTCCTAAACTCATAAATATCATACAACATATAAAATATTGTCACTTTTAGTTTGTATTGACATAAATATCAGTAACCGTACACATATAAATCTCTTAATTGTTGTCAAATTATGCATTCTTATAGTTGTCGACAAATGTTTTATTAACCGTAGACTCCAAACCTGTGTAAAACTATCAATCCTCAGGTACCGAAAGGATAAAATGTTAATGCCGGTAAGTAATAACCAAGAAAATGGTCAATATTGGCACCCTATATTGCTGAATGCAACAAATATAGCACTTCAAAACATTTATTCTTTCACTTTTATGTCTGACAATCCATTTGAATGTATCAAATGGCCTCTATTACCTGGCCAGTACAAGAATAATAGAACAAAGATGAAATAGTGTCGCTTTTAATTGTTTCGCGACATAAATATTAGTAACCGTACACTTATAAATCTCTCAATTTGTGTCAAACCATTCATTCTGAGATTCAAATAATGATGCCGGACCAGAAAAATCAGGAAGAAGGGAAGATATTGGCACCTTTTGTTGATACCGACAACAAATTTTGTTATTTAAACTTGTTTTCATTCCCATTTAATGTCAAACAACCCATCAGGATGTATTTAAAAGTGCTCAATTATAAGGCCAGTACCAGAATATCATTCAAAAGAAGAAATATTGGCACTTTTTATTCTTGTCGACAAAAGTTTTAGTATAACCGTAGACTTACGAAGCGCTTAATTTTTGACAAAATTTTCATCGCGAGGTACATAAAGAATAAAATTATTAAGCCGGTAGAGAATATTCAAGGAAAAGGGTAAATATTGGCCCAAGATATTGATGAATACAACAAATATAGCAGCTTGACACTTAAACTCCTTCATGAAAGGCTATCATTTCTTAACATTTAGGGATCGTTGTACCACAGTTTCTGACACGTTTTCTTCGGCGACCTATAACTTTTGAATGCCCCGATACATTTTCAATATCAAGACACCAAAATGTGCGCAATTGAATTCCCTTTCCAAAACGCTAAACAGTTTAAAAATCGGACGGTCAACAACAGAGATACGATTTTTTCAAAGTTTGCCTATAAGCCTTATCAGATTATCTCCCCTGAATTTCAATATGCAAATTTTGGCATACCTTCTTCAGGAAATTGTTACAAAAAGACTACTATATATACAACTAAGTATGTATTACTATAGGGGGACCCTTGAATCCAAAACATATCGGCGCATGCGCACTTGAAAGGGTTAGGGTTAGAAAAAAAGATCCGGCTAACCCAAACCCTAACCCTAACCCTAATTTGGGTTAGGGTTAACCCTAACCCTCATATATTCATACGCCAGCCATATCACAACCCTTAATAGTCAGCCTACACCCCAGGTGCCCCCCTCTATATGATACCTAACCCTAACCCTAACCCTAACCCTAACCCTAACCCTAACCCTAACCCCTAACCCTAACCCTAACCCTAACCCTAACCCTAATGAGAGGGATGATGGTGGTGGCTACATGACTGCGGTAGTGGGCCAGGGTTAGGGATTAGGGGTAGGGGGTTTGGGGCGTTTTGATGGCTAACTCTAAGCCCCCCTATTGGATAGATATCCACCCAAAAACCCTTAGCCGGGGATTTGGGGATTTTAAGCTATGGGCTACCAAACTCTACCGCTAACCCTGAGGGGTTCCGAAAAAGGGTTAGAAATTTTTTTAACGGCACTTTAGTGTTAGCCGAAAGTGATACAATTTGAGCCCTAAACGCACCCCAGCCGCTCTCCAAAAATTGGGGGTGGGGCATCAAAAGTAAGGTTTCTCCGTCAGATACTAGTAAAGGGGTATACAAGACAGACGATCATAATTCTTATGTATATTTTTTACAAAGTCACTTTTATATATCTAAAGATATTGCTCTGAAATTTTTACTCAATGTATATAACATAACTAATCGCTTTTATGCCAAATATCATCCAAACCCTATGTCTACTTTTTTTTTTTTGATTTCTTATCATTTTTTCGGTATGAAAGTCCAAATGCGGTAATGGCTACTTAAATTTATTTTCAATTATAGATGTTTAATAGTTATTTTTTTGGTTAACTTTTTTGTTTCTCGATAGATTTTGATAAAATAAATTGGAAAATTTAGCAAACACTACTCTTTTTTTTCAAATAATGACATTTATCCAGAAAAAATATACAGAAAAGTTCCGACCAATCAGAAGCTAGATACAGGGGTATATAAAGGCTTGTTCTTTAGTTTTGCTTTCTTTTCCCTTCAGATTTTGAGCTTACAACACTAAAAAGGTCAGTATATATTTTTTTCTCAAACTTCTTTATTTCTCGATAGATGTTCATCATTTTTTTTTCAAAAAATAAAGTTATTATCATTTTAATTTTCTAGCTTTTGAAATTTACTTGAAAAAAATGTTTTGATAGTTTAAAATTGAAAATAAAACTTGGAAGTATTGTCAAATATATGTGATGACGTTTACTTGGTAATTTAATGACGATAGCAGAGTGATTTGATTGGCTGAATTATTTCAATAACTTTTCAAGATAATTTATGCAATGGAACTCATTACTTTTTTTTTAGGAATATGCAAGAAATTCATCAGATTTCAGTTGACTTCATAACTACTTCATAATGAGTTTTCATGGCTTTATTTTTCCATACGGTTTTCTATGTTTGGCTTCTTATGAACAATTTGTTAATGTTCTTATGCACTGTTTTACTCATAATATTGACACAGTAGAATTTTCGTTTGGGGGTCTGAATTACATTGTTGTTTTTTCAAATTCTAATTTCCATAATTTGGTACATTACTGTCAACAGCAAGGATTTGTATTTCTGAAGTTTTATACTATCCCTTTGTAAGTTTCACTTTGTAAAGTTTGCTATGTCTTCGTTGTAAGCTGTATTTTGTTTTATTCTCCACTTCATTTAGTTTTATTTTGTTTAGTTTCTGACATTGCAAGAGAAAAAAGAGAAAAATTACACAAAGAAGATAGTGGTAAGTATTACTTATTTAAACTTGAAAAAAAATAACATACAATTAAGAGGACAAAATATTGAAATACTATTTAGATTGTTTGGATTTGTACCATACCGACACGCTATGCTTGATTTTTAACGTGCCAACACTTAGAAGCAACGTTTTATGGAAAAATTCAACACGGTAAAGGTTCAAAACTACAAATTATCAGAATGTTTTGACATGTTAGAACAAATGTTACTATTTTACTCATATATGAATATAATTTTGAAGTAATAGTTCACAATACCAAAAAATCCGTTATTGTTAGTTATTGTTTTCTTGATATATGTATACATGTTAGCTATTGTTGTCATTACTGTAGCCAAATTCCACGAAATGTAGCTAATTACCGCATAAATGTAGCCATTTACCGCAAGAAAGTAGCCATTTACCGCAAGAAAGTAGCCATTTACCGCAAGAAAGTAGCCAC
>NW_026262678.1:2694311-2696811 GCF_021869535.1 Mytilus californianus | reverse complement strand
TGTGGTAAAAGTCAATTGAACATATGGAGACACAAGCAACTTATGCACAGCGTTATGCACAGCGATGGTAAAGCAAGCACAAGCAAGAAAAAAATGAAAAAGAAAACATCAAAGAAGGGATATATTATCAGAGTGTGTCCGTTCACAAATTGTGTCGCCGTAAGAGAAAGAATGCGTGACCATCTGGTCAGGACACACAAAATGAAGACGAATTCTAGAAGATTGCAATACATGATGAATAAGGCGAGACCTGTCATGGAAAAAATAGACAGTGCAGAGGAGATCACTCCTGAGGTAGTGATAAGTGACTCAGAATCAGAACCTGATAACAATGTTCACATGAAAAAGATAAAGGTGGAAGGTAGTACTGGACAATCGGTGAAGAATGAAAAAATAGAGTTGACACCACAAAAGAATGATAAAGAAAAAAAGAAGAGAAAAATAATAGAGATAAGTGACTCAGAATCAGAACCTGATTTCAATGTTCAGATGAAAAAGATTAATGTGGAAGGTAATTCTGGACCAAGGGTGAAGAAAGAAAAAATAGAGTTGACACCACAAAAGAATGATAAAGAAAAAAAGAAGATAAAAATGATAAAGATAAGTGACTCAGAATCAGAACCTGATTACAATGTTCACATGAAAAAGATTAAAGTGGAAGGTAGTCCTGGACCAAGGGTGAAGAGAGAACCCACATTAACACCTGAAGGGATTCCATTGAAACCACTAAAGAAAGAAATAGAAAAGAAAAAGAATGAGGTTATAGTAATTGTTAGTGAAACAGAATCAGAACTTCTTGACAATGTTCAGCTGGAACAAAATAATGAGGCAGAAGATCCAATAATAGAGGAAGTCAGAACAGATTGTGATGAAGATTCTGATATCGAGGAAAAAATAAAGAAAAGTGTAAGATTATATAACGAAAAACAAATGCATATCGATGAGTACAAGACAAACAATGAAATGAAGCATTTTGTTAATTGGTTACAAGCTGTCCCAAGCCTAAAGTCATACAGGACTTCAATGCAGCATGCCAAACAGGCATATATGTATTGGGTACATGCCAGCCCAAAATTGAATATCCCAGCACTCTTGGAACCAACCTGCTTGAATGGTTGGATGTCAGTTCATCTTAACACTAAATCTGCCGGGACCCTAAGGTCCTATTTGAGTTCAGTGAGACATTTCATTGATTATCTAACATCGAATGACAGGATCAAGGAACAGGACTTCCAAAGAGCTGCGCGCTTTAAGGAACATATAAACACTACCAGCAAAAGCTTATCAAAGAGGGTCAAAATCAGAAGAACTGTAATAGAAACAGAAGAAATCGGTGAGTACATATATTTTTCTATAAAAAAGTAGTTAAATTTTATCTACACACATTTGTGTCACATACACACAAACAAACACACACGCACACAGACACACAAACAGACACACACAGACACACACAGACATACACACTCATACACATACACACGCACACACACATACATACACACATACACACAAACATACACACACATATATATATATACACACACAAACATACACACACATACACACAGACACGCACACATACACATACACATACACACATTTGCCCATACACAAACACTCACACACACATACATACACACATACACACAAACATGCACACACATATACACACACCACACACACATATACACGCATACACATACACATACACACACATACACACACACAAACACAAACATACACACACATATACACACAAACATGCACACACATATACACACACCACACACACATATACACGCATACACATACACATACACACGCATACACACACACAAACACAAACATACACACACATATACACACCCCAACACAAACATACACACACATACACGCAGACACACACACATATACATACACACACATTTACCCATACACAAACAGTCATACACACATACATATACACACATGGTTTTGTTCGTTTGTGTGTTTACATGTGTGCTTGTGTCACACATACGCACAAATAAACATGTTTCTGTGTTTGTGTGTGTATGTGTCTGTTTGTGTCACACATACACAGAAGAACACATATGCATGTATGTGTTTGTTTGTGTGTGTGTATGTATTTGCGTTAGTATATTTGCATGAATGTTTATGTATGAGTTCTGTATGCTTTTCCTCTGTTTCAGAAACGATGCTCCTACCAGTCGATTTTCAGAACTTCATGAAAAGTGACATTTCAAAAGATTGTGAACAAGCCCTAACTTCTAGACCAGTAATGGAAGTTTATCCCTCCATGTTCTATAACTTACGAGACTACTTAATTCTGAGAATAATGCAAGCTAATGCACAACGCCCGATGGCTGTCAGGGGTATTTCTGAGAACTCAATTAGAACAGCAAAGAGAACTCCGGATGGAGGAGCTGTAATCCTTGTAAGTAAAACTAAATATAACTATAGAAAAGATATGTATGCATTTCTAAAAAAAACATCACTA
>NW_026262678.1:2619311-2689311 GCF_021869535.1 Mytilus californianus | reverse complement strand
ACCCTAACCCTAACCCTAACCCTAACCTAACCCTAACCCTAACCCTAACCCTAACCCTAACCCTAACCCTAACCCTAACCCTAACCCTAACCCTAACCCTAACCTAACCCTAACCCTAACCCTAACCCTAACCCTAACCCTAACCCTAACCCTGTCAAACCATTCATTCTGAGATTCAAATAATGATGCCGGACCAGAAAAATCAGGAAGAAGGGAAGATATTGGCACCTTTTGTTTATACCGACAACAAATTTTGTTATTTAAACTTGTTTTCATTCCCATTTAATGTCAAACAACCCATCAGGATGTATTTAAAAGTGCTCAATTATAAGGCCAGTACCAGAATATCATTCAAAAGAAGAAATATTGGCTCTTTTTATTCTTGTCGACAAAAGTTTTAGTATAACCGTAGACTTACGAAGCGCTTAATTTTTGACAAAATTTTCATCGCGAGGTACATAAAGAATAAAATTATTATGCCGGTAGAGAATATTCAAGGAAAAGGGTAAATATTGGCCCAAGATATTGATGAATACAACAAATATAGCAGCTTGACACTTAAACTCCTTCATGAAAGGCTATCATTTCTTAACATTTAGGGAAAGTTGTACCACAGTTTCTGACACGTTTTCTTCGGCGACCTATAACTTTTGAATGCCCCGATACATTTTCAATATCAAGACATCAAAATGTGCGCAATTGAATTCCCTTTCCAAAACGCTAAACAGTTTAAAAATCGGACGGTCAACAACAGAGATACGATTTTTTCAAAGTTTGCCTATAAGCCTTAACAGATTATCTCCCCTGAATTTCAATATGCAAATTTTGGCATACCTTCTTCAGGAAATTGTTACAAAAAGACTACTATATATACAACTAAGTATGTATTACTGTTGGGGGACCCTTGAATCCAAAACATATCGGCGCATGCGCACTTGAAAGGGTTAGGGTTAGAAAAAAAGATCCGGCTAACCCAAACCCTAACCCAGGTTAGGGTTAACCCTAATTTGGGTTAGGGTTAACCCTAACCCTCATATATTCATACGCCAGCCATATCACAACCATTAATTGTCAGCCTACACCCCAGGTGCCCCCCTCTATATGATACCTAACCCTAACCCTAACCCTAACCCTAACCCTAACCCTAACCTAACCCTAACCCTAACCCTAACCCTAACCCTAACCCTAACCCTAACCCTAACCCTAACCCTAACCCTAACCCTAACCCTAACCCTAACCCTAACCCTAACCTAACCCCTAACCCTAACCCTAACCCTAACCCTAACCCTAACCCTAAACCCTAACCCTAACCCTAACCCTAACCCTAACCCTAACCCTAACCCTAACCCTAACCCTAACCCTAACCCTAACCTTCAAGTCCACTACCCTGACCCTTACCCTAACACTAACCCTGACCCTAACCCTAACCCTGACCCTAACCCAAACCCTGACCCTAACCCAAACCCAAACCCTGACCCTAACCCTGACCCAAACCCTGACCCTAACCCTGACCCTAACCCTGACCCAAACCCTGACCCTAACCCTAACCCAAACACTAACCCAAACCAAAACCCCAAATGTGTTAAAATCGTTGTTTTGAAGGCCTTACTTTATCTTGGAACGGGTAAGTCTAGGGGGTTAACCGATTAGATTTTCGTATTAAGTTTTTTCACGAACTTCTCAAAAATCACAGTTTTGGAGGGGTGGGGGGTCAGGTTGTGGTTTTTGGTACTTTTCAAAGTCGATCTTTTCAAAGTCTCAACATGATCCTATGCTTCGATTGGCTTGAAATTAATAAATCGACCCCGTTAGGGGCAGTACTTTGCGAGAATTAAGCCTATGATGAAAACCGCAAGTCTTTATCTTTTGTAGTTTCGGAGTTGGGGTTAATGTCGGGATTAGGCTTCACTCTCACACAAACGTTTCTTCAGTGAGGTCGGAAAGTGCGGCCGTACACTTCATTGATACCAATAAGTTTTCATGCTCTAGATCGCCTTTTCATCTTTTCGGAACAGTTAACTTTAAGAAAATATCTCTATTCAAATCCATTCTACACCTGTTTGAAGATTGAAGTCAAAGGCACTTTTCATACTCTGTACTTAGAAATATTTTTGGAAATTTCTCACGCATGCGCAGTCACAAAAAAGGTCAGACATGCGCAGAAGTAAAAAAGGTCACCTCACTAACCCTCGCCAAAGTCCACTACCATCCTTCAAGTCCACTACCCTGACCCTTACCCTAACACTAACCCTGACCCTAACCCTAACCCTGACCCTAACCCAAACCCTGACCCTAACCCAAACCCAAACCCTGACCCTAACCCTGACCCAAACCCTGACCCTAACCCTGACCCTAACCCTGACCCAAACCCTGACCCTAACCCTAACCCAAACACTAACCCAAACCAAAACCCCAAATGTGTTAAAATCGTTGTTTTGAAGGCCATACTTTATCTTGGAACGGGTAAGTCTAGGGGGTTAACCGATTAGATTTTCGTATTAAGTTTTTTCACGAACTTCTCAAAAATCACAGTTTTGGAGGGGTGGGGGGTCAGGTTGTGGTTTTTGGTACTTTTCAAAGTCGATCTTTTCAAAGTCTCAACATGATCCTATGCTTCGATTGGCTTGAAATTAATAAATCGACCCCGTTAGGGGCAGTACTTTGCGAGAATTAAGCCTATGATGAAAACCGCAAGTCTTTATCTTTTGTAGTTTCGGAGTTGGGGTTAATGTCGGGATTAGGCTTCACTCTCACACAAACGTTTCTTCAGTGAGGTCGGAAAGTGCGGCCGTACACTTCATTGATACCAATAAGTTTTCATGCTCTAGATCGCCTTTTCATCTTTTCGGAACAGTTAACTTTAAGAAAATATCTCTATTCAAATCCATTCTACACCTGTTTGAAGATTGAAGTCAAAGGCACTTTTCATACTCTGTACTTAGAAATATTTTTGGAAATTTCTCACGCATGCGCAGTCACAAAAAAGGTCAGACATGCGCAGAAGTAAAAAAGGTCACCTCACTAACCCTCGCCAAAGTCCACTACCCTAACCCTAACCCTAACCCTAACCCTAACCCTAACCCTAACCCTAACCCTAAACCCTAAACCCTAACCCTAACCCTAACCCTAACCCTAACCCTAACCCTAACCCTAACCCTAACCCTAAACCCTAACCCTAACCCTAACCCTAACCCTAACCCTAACCCTAACCCTACCCTAACCCTAAACCCTAACCCTAACCCTAACCCTAACCCTAACCCTAACCCTAACCCTAATCAAAGGTCATTATGTAGTTTGGTGTATTGCTGTCAAATTTAATGAAGGTCAAAAAAGCTAGGATTTGCAATTTTGGACAAAATTCAGCATTTCAGATAGTACACTCACTTTAATTTTTTTTATAACTTTTTCAAATCAACTTGGATTTTCATCAAACTATGCAGCTATATTAGTAATATATTGATCTTACTCAATCACAGGTCATTATGTAGTTTGGTGTGTTGCTTACAAATTTATAGGTAAAAAAAGATTGAATTTGCAGTTCGGACTATATTCAGATACCTAACCCTAATTTTTTTTATAACTTTTTCAAATCAACTAGGATTTTCATCAAACTATACAGCTATCTTAGTAATATATTGATCTTACTAAATCATAGGTCATTATGTAGTTTGGTGTATTGCTGTCAAATTTAAGGATTAAATTAATCTAGGTCCAAATAGCTTGAATTTGCAGTTCCGACTATATTCAGATAGTACACCTTAAATCTTTTTATAACTTTTACAAATCAACTTGGATTTTCATCAAACTATACAGCTATCTTGGTAACATATTGATCTTACTGAATCAAAGGTCATTATGTAGTTTGGTGTATTGCTGTCAAATTTAATGAAGGTCAAAAAAGCTAGGATTTGCAATTTTGGACAAAATTCAGCATTTCAGATAGTACACTCACCTTAATTTTTTTTATAACTTTTTCAAATCAACTTGGATTTTCATCAAACTATGCAGCTATATTAGTAATATATTGATCTTACTCAATCACAGGTCATTATGTAGTTTGGTGTGTTGCTTACAAATTTCTAGGTAAAAAAAGATTGAATTTGCAGTTCGGACTATATTCAGATACCTAACCCTAATTTTTTTTATAACTTTTTCAAATCAACTAGGATTTTCATCAAACTATACAGCTATCTTAGTAATATATTGATCTTACTAAATCATAGGTCATTATGTAGTTTGGTGTATTGCTGTCAAATTTAAGGATTAAATTAATCTAGGTCCAAAAAGCTTGAATTTGCAGTTCCGACTATATTCAGATAGTACACCTTAAATCTTTTTATAACTTTTTCAAATCAACTTGGATTTTCATCAAACTATACAGCTATCTTGGTAACATATTGATCTTACTGAATCAAAGGTCATTATGTAGTTTGGTGTATTGCTGTCAAATTTAATGAAGGTCAAAAAAGCTAGGATTTGCAATTTTGGACAAAATTCAGCATTTCAGATAGTACACTCACCTTAATTTTTTTTATAACTTTTTCAAATCAACTTGGATTTTCATCAAACTATGCAGCTATATTAGTAATATATTGATCTTACTCAATCACAGGTCATTATGTAGTTTGGTGTGTTGCTTACAAATTTCTAGGTAAAAAAAGATTGAATTTGCAGTTCGGACTATATTCAGATACCTAACCCTAATTTTTTTTTTAACTTTTTCAAATCAACTAGGATTTTCATCAAACTATACAGCTATCTTAGTAATATATTGATCTTAGTAAATCATAGGTCATTATGTAGTTTGGTGTATTGCTGTCAAATTTAAGGATTAAATTAATCTAGGTCCAAAAAGCTTGAATTTGCAGTTCCGACTATATTCAGATAGTACACCTTAAATCTTTTTATAACTTTTTCAAATCAACTTGGATTTTCATCAAACTATACAGCTATCTTGGTAACATATTGATCTTACTGAATCAAAGGTCATTATGTAGTTTGGTGTATTGCTGTCAAATTTAATGAAGGTCAAAAAAGCTAGGATTTGCAATTTTGGACAAAATTCAGCATTTCAGATAGTACACTCACCTTAATTTTTTTTTATAACTTTTTCAAATCAACTTGGATTTTCATCAGACTATGCAGCTATATTAGTAATATATTGATCTTACTCAATCACAGGTCATTATGTAGTTTGGTGTGTTGCTTACAAATTTCTAGGTAAATAAAGATTGAATTTGCAGTTCGGACTATATTCAGATACCTAACCCTAATTTTTTTTATAACTTTTTCAAATCAACTAGGATTTTCATCAACCTATACAGCTATTTTAGTAATATATTGATCTTACTAAATCATAGGTCATTATGTAGTTTGGTGTATTGCTGTCAAATTTAAGGATTAAATTAATACATCCTGACATTTTGCTATATGAGTCAGCCTGGGGTATCAAAACTACTTAAATTTTGTTACGTATCAATATATTGAACAAAAGGAGGACATGCTGGCACTCTTAATTTATGTGGACAAAAATTTGTAGTTGTTGTGTTCCAATATTGCTGTCATTTGTATTATACATTAAATCCTGACATAAAAATAGTTGCTGATTTACCATGCGGCTATATAGATTTACAAAATAAAGTGCAAATATGGTCAGTTTTGGTTGATGCAGTCAAATAATTTTGTTATAGGAGTCAGCCTGAGGTATCAAAACTACTGAAATTTTGTTGCTAGACAATATTTTGATTAAAAAGAGGACATGCTGGCAATCTATATTTATACGGAGAAAATTGTGTATTCACATTATGTTCCAATACTACTGTCATTTGTATAAAACATTCATTCTTGACATAAAATTATTACTGAATTATTATGCGGCTATATAGATTTACATAATAATGTGCAAATATGGTCAGTTTAAGTTGATGCTGTCAAATATTTATGCAAACGGTAGGTTTTAATTAACAAGTCAAAACAGCTTAAATTTTCAGTGCGCAATAAATTCAGATAGTCAACCTTAAACATTTCTGTAACTTTTTCAAATCGACTTGGATTTTCAAAAACCTTGACAGCTATTTCCAATATACCCTGTTCTTACATAGGACAGAGTCATTTGGCATTTGGGTTGATTACTGGTAAATGGTATGTTTTAATTGAGAAGTCAAAACAGCTTAAATTTTCAGTGCGCAATAAATTCAGATAGTCAACCTTAAACATTTCTGTCACTTTTTCAAATCGACTTGGATTTTTATAAAACATGACAGCTGTCTCAATTATATACTGTTCTTACCAATTGCAAAGTCATTTGCCATTTTATTAACCTTCCTGTCAAATTGTAGGTTTATTTCATAGGTGAAAAAGGCTAAGATTTTCACTTCTGACTACATTCAGATAGTCACCTTTAAGAATTTCTACAACTTTCTCAAATCAACTGGGATTTTAAGGTTAACTAGACAGCTATCTCAATTATATACTATTCTTACAAAATGCAAAGTAGCAGTTTGCCATTTTCATTCATTCCTGTCAAATTGTATGTTTAATTGAGTAACTGTAGACTGACAAACTGTGTAAATCTATCAAACCTGAGCTACCACAAGTATAAAATGTTTATGCCGGTAAGGAATAATCAAGAAAAAGGTCAATTTTATTCATGAATACAACAAATATACCAATTTGACACTTAAACTCCTTCACACGACAGGTCAGTGCTATCGTGTCCTAAATATTTATGCGGAGCACATTGAATTGTTGTACCAGCAATTTAATTCCTGCCACAGAAGCCTAAACCAACTAACTGCTGATTCAGTAAAGTATGTTTAGGTGCAAATTAACCCTTTTTAACAGCCTTTGCAAGTCCCTAGAAAAACATTCGCATTCCTCAACACAGATTGCTATTTACACATGGAGCACTCCAAAATGTTGTACCAAGGAGTATAATTCCATATGAGGCATATGCTTTGGTATTCTCAGAGTGTTCTTCACATACACCTGTGCTGTCTCCTCTTATAAATGTCGGTTAAAAAATAGGCAGTGCCATTCTATGTTGCATAGTAAGGTGGATCACCTGCTAATGTTGTACCAGGAATAAGCATGTTACAGTTATTAGTTGGCTTTTTTATCGATCTATAACTTTTGAAAGCCTGAGCTGATGTTCCAAAACCAGACTGCACAATTTGCCCAATTGAATGCCTATTCCAAAACGTTAAACATTTGGGAAATCGAACGGTAAACAACGGAGCTATGATTTTTCAAAGTTTGCAATGTACACTTCCGTGTTCCATACTACGTCTAATATGTAAACAAATACCCATGTGTTCTTTATCGACCCATAACTTTTGAATGCCTGACCTGATCTTCCAAACCTAGACTGCACAATTTGCCCAATTGAATGTCCTTTCCAAAACGTTAAACATTTTGTAAATCAAACGGTTAAAAACGGAGCTATGACTTTTTCAAAGTTTGCCATATAGCCTCCCGTATTCCTTACTACGTCTGATATGTAAACAAATACCCAAGTCTTCTTTAACGGCTATACACATTTTATTTTCACTATCAAGTCAGCACAATTTCCGCAGTTAAATGTCCCTTCCAAAACACTAAACAGTTTATACATCGGACCGCAAACAACGGTGCTACGATTTTTCAAACTTTGCCTATATTCCTAATTGGATTATCTTCCCTGAATTCAAATTTTGTGTCACACCTTGTTTGAGGAAATTATTACACAAAGCCTACTATATAAAGCACTCAGTACACATATGCTAATGGTCGGAACCCTTGTATCCAAGGCATGTCGCCCTAACCCTAAAAATTTTAACTATAATTTAACTCTAACACTCCAGCATTTATCAGACCAGTTAAAAAAAAAAAAAAAAAAAAATAATAAATATAATTTAACTCAAACAGTCCAGCATGAGGCATAAAAGTACTTAAATATCATATAAAAGAAAAAATATTGGCACTTTTTATATCTGTCGACAAAGTTTTTAGTCTCCATACACTGAAAACTATAAACCAAAAAGAATAAAATAGCATGCCGGTATGGAATAACCTTGAAAAAGGTCAATGTTGACACCCTATATTGATGAGTACAACACATATAGCAATTTGAAACTTAAAATCCTTCAGTCTAATGTCTAACAATCAATTTTGAGGTACAAAAAGTACTCAATTACAAAGCCGGTACAAGAATATCAATACAAGGAAAGAAATATTGTCGCCTTTTATTGTTATCGACACAAATAAAAGTAACCGTAGACTTATACAGTGTCAAATTATCCATCCTAAGAATGAAATGTTTATACCGGCACAGAAGTATCATCAAAAAGAAAGAAATATTGTCGTCTTTTATTGTTATCGACACAAATAAAAGTAACCGTAGACTTATACAGTGTCAAATTATCCATCAAAAGAATAAAATGTTCATGCTGGCACACAAGTATCATCAAAAGGATAGATATTGGCACCATTTATAGATGCAGACAACAAATACAGCAACCTGAAACATTCATTTCTTCACTTTTGTGTCTGAGAATACATCTAAACTCATAAATATTATACAACATATGAAGTATTGTCACTTTTAGTTGGTATCGACATAAATATCAGTAACCGTACACTTATAAATCTCTCAATTGTTGTCAAATTATGCCTTCTTATAGTTGTCGACAAATGTTTTAGTAACCGTAGACTCCAAACCTGTGTAAAACTATCAATCCTCAGGTACCGAAAGGATAAAATGTTAATGCCGGTAAGTAATAACCAAGAAAATGGTCAATATTGGCACCCTATATTGCTGAATGCAACAAATATAGCACTTCAAAACATTTATTCTTTCACTTTTATGTCTGACAATCCATTTGAATGTATCAAATGTCCTCTATTACCAGGCCGGTACAAGAATATTATAACAAAGATGAAATAGTGTCGCTTTTAATTGTTTCGCGACATAAATATTAGTAACCGTACACTTATAAATCTCTCAATTTGTGTCAAACCATTCATTCTTAGATTCAAATAATGATGCCGGACCAGAAAAATCAGGAAGAAGGGAAGATATTGGCACCTTTTGTTGATACCGACAACAAATTTTGTTATTTAAACTTGTTTTCATTCCCATTTAATGTCAAACAACCCATCAGGATGTATTTTAAAGTGCTCAATTATAAGGCCAGTATCAGAATATCATTCAAAAGAAGAAATATTGGCTCTTTTTATTCTTGTTGACAAAAGTTTTAGTATAACCGTAGACTTGTTAAGCGCTTAATTTTTGAAAAAATTTTCATCGCGAGGTACATAAAGAATAAAATTATTATGCCGGTAGACAATATTCAAGGAAAAGGGTAAATATTGGCCCAAGATATTGATGAATACAACAAATATAGCAGCTTGACACTTAAACTCCTTCATGAAAGGCTATCATTTCTTAACATTTAGGTGGAGCACATTGGATCTTTGTACCACAGTTTCTGACACGTTTTCTTCGGCGACCTATAACTTTTGAATGCCCCGATACATTTTCAATATCAAGACACCAAAATGTGCGCAATTAAATGCCCATTATAAAACATTAAACATTTTGGAAATCGAACGGTAAACAACGGAGCTATGATTTTTCAAAGTTTGCCATGTACACTCCCGTGTTCCATACTACGTCTAATATGTAAACAAATACCCATGTGTTCTTTATCGACCTATAACTTTTGAATGCCTGAACTGATCTTCCAAACCTAGACTGCACAATTTGCCCAATTGAATGTCCTTTCCAAAACGTTAAACATTTTGTAAATCAAACGGTTAAAAACGGAGCTATGATTTTTTCAAAGTTTGCCATATAGCCTCCCGTATTCCTTACTACGTCTGATATGTAAACAAATACCCAAGTCTTCTTTAACGGCTATACACATTTTATTTTCACTATCAAGTCAGCACAATTTTCGCAGTTAAATGTCCTTTCCAAAACACTAAACAGTTTATACATCGGACCGCAAACAACGGAGCTACGATTTTTCAAACTTTGCCTATATTCCTAATTGGATTATCTTCCCTGAATTCAAATTTTGTGTCAACTTGTTTGAGGAAATTATTACACAAAGCCTACTATATAAAGCACTCAGTACACATATGCTAATGGGGGGAACCCTTGTATCCAAGGCATGTCGCGCATGCGCACTCAGACTTTGAAAAAGGTCAATGTTGACACCCTATATTGATGAGTACAACACATATATAGCATTTGAAACTTAAAAATCTTCACTCTAATGTCTAACAATCAATTTTGAGGTACAAAAAGTACTCAATTACCAAGCCGGTACAAGAATATCAATAAAAAGAAAGAAATATTGTCGCCTTTTATTGTTATCGACACAAATAAAAGTAACCGTAAACTTATACAGTGTCAAATTATCCATCCTAATGATGAAATGTTTATACCGGCACAAAAGTATCATCAAAAAGAAAGAAATATTGTCGCCTTTTATTGTTATCGACACAAATATAAGTAACCGTAGACTTATACAGTGTCAAATTATCCATCAAAAGAATAAAATGTTCATGCTGGCACACAAGTATCATCAAAAAGGATAGATATTGGCACCATTTATAGATGCAGACAACAAATACAAATCTTCCTAAACTCATAAATATCATACAACATATGAAATATTGTCACTTTTAGTTTGTATTGACATAAATATCAGTAACCGTACACATATAAATCTCTCAATTGTTGTCAAATTATGCATTCTTATAGTTGTCGACAAATGTTTTAGTAACCGTAGACTCCAAACCTGTGTAAAACTATCAATCCTCAGGTACCGAAAGGATAAAATGTTAATGCCGGTAAGTAATAACCAAGAAAATGGTCAATATTGGCACCCTATACTGCTGAATGCAACAAATATAGCACTTCAATACATTTATTCTTTCACTTTTATGTCTGACAATCCATTTGAATGTATCAAATGGCCTGTATTACCTGGCCAGTACAAGAATAATAGAACAAAGATGAAATAGTGTCGCTTTTAATTGTTTCGCGACATAAATATTAGTAACCGTACACTTATAAATCTCTCAATTTGTGTCAAACCATTCATTCTGAGATTCAAATAATGATGCCGGACCAGAAAAATCAGGAAGAAGGGAAGATATTGGCACCTTTTGTTGATACCGACAACAAATTTTGTTATTTAAACTTGTTTTCATTCCCATTTAATGTCAAACAACCCATCAGGATGTATTTAAAAGTGCTCAATTATAAGGCCAGTACCAGAATATCATTCAAAAGAAGAAATATTGGCTCTTTTTATTCTTGTCGACAAAAGTTTTAGTATAACCGTAGACTTACGAAGCGCTTAATTTTTGACAAAATTTTCATCGCGAGGTACATAAAGAATAAAATTATTATGCCGGTAGAGAATATTCAAGGAAAAGGGTAAATATTGGGCCAAGATATTGATGAATACAACAAATATAGCAGCTTGACACTTAAACTCCTTCATGAAAGGCTATCATTTCTTAACATTTAGGGATCGTTGTACCACAGTTTCTGACACGTTTTCTTCGGCGACCTATAACTTTTGAATGCCACGATACATTTTCAATATCAAGACACCAAAATGTGCGCAATTGAATTCCCTTTCCAAAACGCTAAACAGTTTAAAAATCGGACGGTCAACAACAGAGATACGATTTTTTCAAAGTTTGCCTATAAGCCTTATCAGATTATCTCCCCTGAATTTCAATATGCAAATTTTGGCATACCTTCTTCAGGAAATTGTTACAAAAAGACTACTATATATACAACTAAGTATGTATTACTATAGGGGGACCCTTGAATCCAAAACATATCGGCGCATGCGCACTTGAAAGGGTTAGGGTTAGAAAAAAAGATCCGGCTAACCCAAACCCTAACCCTAACCCTAATTTGGGTTAGGGTTAACCCTAACCCTCATATATTCATACGCCAGCCATATCACAACCCTTAATAGTCAGCCTACACCCCAGGTGCCCCCCTCTATATGATACCTAACCCTAACCCTAAACCCTAACCCCTAACCCTAACCCTAACCCTAACCCTAACCCTAACCCTAAACCCTAAACCCTAACCCTAACCCTAACCCTAAACCCTAACCCTAACCCTAACCCTAACCCTAACCCTAACCCTAACCCTAACCTAACCCTAACCCTAACCCTAACCCTAAACCCTAACCCTAACCCTAACCCTAACCCTAACCCTAATCAAAGGTCATTATGTAGTTTGGTGTATTGCTGTCAAATTTAATGAAGGTCAAAAAAGCTAGGATTTGCAATTTTGGACAAAATTCAGCATTTCAGATAGTACACTCACTTTAATTTTTTTTATAACTTTTTCAAATCAACTTGGATTTTCATCAAACTATGCAGCTATATTAGTAATATATTGATCTTACTCAATCACAGGTCATTATGTAGTTTGGTGTGTTGCTTACAAATTTATAGGTAAAAAAAGATTGAATTTGCAGTTCGGACTATATTCAGATACCTAACCCTAATTTTTTTTATAACTTTTTCAAATCAACTAGGATTTTCATCAAACTATACAGCTATCTTAGTAATATATTGATCTTACTAAATCATAGGTCATTATGTAGTTTGGTGTATTGCTGTCAAATTTAAGGATTAAATTAATCTAGGTCCAAATAGCTTGAATTTGCAGTTCCGACTATATTCAGATAGTACACCTTAAATCTTTTTATAACTTTTACAAATCAACTTGGATTTTCATCAAACTATACAGCTATCTTGGTAACATATTGATCTTACTGAATCAAAGGTCATTATGTAGTTTGGTGTATTGCTGTCAAATTTAATGAAGGTCAAAAAAGCTAGGATTTGCAATTTTGGACAAAATTCAGCATTTCAGATAGTACACTCACCTTAATTTTTTTTATAACTTTTTCAAATCAACTTGGATTTTCATCAAACTATGCAGCTATATTAGTAATATATTGATCTTACTCAATCACAGGTCATTATGTAGTTTGGTGTGTTGCTTACAAATTTCTAGGTAAAAAAAGATTGAATTTGCAGTTCGGACTATATTCAGATACCTAACCCTAATTTTTTTTATAACTTTTTCAAATCAACTAGGATTTTCATCAAACTATACAGCTATCTTAGTAATATATTGATCTTACTAAATCATAGGTCATTATGTAGTTTGGTGTATTGCTGTCAAATTTAAGGATTAAATTAATCTAGGTCCAAAAAGCTTGAATTTGCAGTTCCGACTATATTCAGATAGTACACCTTAAATCTTTTTATAACTTTTTCAAATCAACTTGGATTTTCATCAAACTATACAGCTATCTTGGTAACATATTGATCTTACTGAATCAAAGGTCATTATGTAGTTTGGTGTATTGCTGTCAAATTTAATGAAGGTCAAAAAAGCTAGGATTTGCAATTTTGGACAAAATTCAGCATTTCAGATAGTACACTCACCTTAATTTTTTTTATAACTTTTTCAAATCAACTTGGATTTTCATCAAACTATGCAGCTATATTAGTAATATATTGATCTTACTCAATCACAGGTCATTATGTAGTTTGGTGTGTTGCTTACAAATTTCTAGGTAAAAAAAGATTGAATTTGCAGTTCGGACTATATTCAGATACCTAACCCTAATTTTTTTTTTAACTTTTTCAAATCAACTAGGATTTTCATCAAACTATACAGCTATCTTAGTAATATATTGATCTTACTAAATCATAGGTCATTATGTAGTTTGGTGTATTGCTGTCAAATTTAAGGATTAAATTAATCTAGGTCCAAAAAGCTTGAATTTGCAGTTCCGACTATATTCAGATAGTACACCTTAAATCTTTTTATAACTTTTTCAAATCAACTTGGATTTTCATCAAACTATACAGCTATCTTGGTAACATATTGATCTTACTGAATCAAAGGTCATTATGTAGTTTGGTGTATTGCTGTCAAATTTAATGAAGGTCAAAAAAGCTAGGATTTGCAATTTTGGACAAAATTCAGCATTTCAGATAGTACACTCACCTTAATTTTTTTTATAACTTTTTCAAATCAACTTGGATTTTCATCAGACTATGCAGCTATATTAGTAATATATTGATCTTACTCAATCACAGGTCATTATGTAGTTTGGTGTGTTGCTTACAAATTTCTAGGTAAATAAAGATTGAATTTGCAGTTCGGACTATATTCAGATACCTAACCCTAATTTTTTTTATAACTTTTTCAAATCAACTAGGATTTTCATCAACCTATACAGCTATTTTAGTAATATATTGATCTTACTAAATCATAGGTCATTATGTAGTTTGGTGTATTGCTGTCAAATTTAAGGATTAAATTAATACATCCTGACATTTTGCTATATGAGTCAGCCTGGGGTATCAAAACTACTTAAATTTTGTTACGTATCAATATATTGAACAAAAGGAGGACATGCTGGCACTCTTAATTTATGTGGACAAAAATTTGTAGTTGTTGTGTTCCAATATTGCTGTCATTTGTATTATACATTAAATCCTGACATAAAAATAGTTGCTGATTTACCATGCGGCTATATAGATTTACAAAATAAAGTGCAAATATGGTCAGTTTTGGTTGATGCAGTCAAATAATTTTGTTATAGGAGTCAGCCTGAGGTATCAAAACTACTGAAATTTTGTTGCTAGACAATATTTTGATTAAAAAGAGGACATGCTGGCAATCTATATTTATACGGAGAAAATTGTGTATTCACATTATGTTCCAATACTACTGTCATTTGTATAAAACATTCATTCTTGACATAAAATTATTACTGAATTATTATGCGGCTATATAGATTTACATAATAATGTGCAAATATGGTCAGTTTAAGTTGATGCTGTCAAATATTTTTGCAAACGGTAGGTTTTAATTAACAAGTCAAAACAGCTTAAATTTTCAGTGCGCAATAAATTCAGATAGTCAACCTTAAACATTTCTGTAACTTTTTCAAATCGACTTGGATTTTCAAAAACCTTGACAGCTATTTCCAATATACCCTGTTCTTACATAGGACAGAGTCATTTGGCATTTGGGTTGATTACTGGTAAATGGTATGTTTTAATTGAGAAGTCAAAACAGCTTAAATTTTCAGTGCACAATAAATTCAGATAGTCAACCTTAAACATTTCTGTCACTTTTTCAAATCGACTTGGATTTTTATAAAACATGACAGCTGTCTCAATTATATACTGTTCTTACCAATTGCAAAGTCATTTGCCATTTTATTAACCTTCCTGTCAAATTGTAGGTTTATTTCATAGGTGAAAAAGGCTAAGATTTTCACTTCTGACTACATTCAGATAGTCACCTTTAAGAATTTCTACAACTTTCTCAAATCAACTGGGATTTTAAGGTTAACTAGACAGCTATCTCAATTATATACTATTCTTACAAAATGCAAAGTAGCAGTTTGCCATTTTCATTCATTCCTGTCAAATTGTATGTTTAATTGAGTAACTGTAGACTGACAAACTGTGTAAATCTATCAAACCTGAGCTACCACAAGTATAAAATGTTTATGCCGGTAAGGAATAATCAAGAAAAAGGTCAATTTTATTCATGAATACAACAAATATACCAATTTGACACTTAAACTCCTTCACACGACAGGTCAGTCCTATCGTGTCCTAAATATTTATGCGGAGCACATTGAATTGTTGTACCAGCAATTTAATTCCTGCCACAGAAGCCTAAACCAACTAACTGCTGATTCAGTAAAGTATGTTTAGGTGCAAATTAACCCTTTTTAACAGCCTTTGCAAGTCCCTAGAAAAACATTCGCATTCCTCAACACAGATTGCTATTTACACATGGAGCACTCCAAAATGTTGTACCAAGGAGTATAATTCCATATGAGGCATATGCTTTGGTATTCTCAGAGTGTTCTTTACATACACCTGTGCTGTCTCCTCTTATAAATGTCGGTTAAAAATAGGCAGTGCCATTCTATGTTGCATAGTAAGGTGGAGCACCTGCTAATGTTGTACCAGGAATAAGCATGTTACAGTTATTAGTTGGCTTTTTTATCGACCTATAACTTTTGAATGCCTGAGCTGATGTTCCAAAACCAGACTGCACAATTTGCCAAATTGAATGCCCATTCCAAAACGTTAAACATTTTGGAAATCGAACGGTAAACAACGGAGCTATGATTTTTCAAAGTTTGCCATGTACACTTCCGTGTTCCATACTACGTCTAATATGTAAACAAATACCCATGTGTTCTTTATCGACCTATAACTTTTGAATGCCTGACCTGATCTTCAAAACCTAGACTGCACAATTTGCCCAATTGAATGTCCTTTCCAAAACGTTAAACATTTTGTAAATCAAACGGTTAAAAACGGAGCTATGACTTTTTCAAAGTTTGCCATATAGCCTCCCGTATTCCTTACTACGTCTGATATGTAAACAAATACCCAAGTCTTCTTTAACGGCTATACACATTTTATTTTCACTATCAAGTCAGCACAATTTCCGCAGTTAAATGTCTCTTCCAAAACACTAAACAGTTTATACATCGGACCGCAAACAACGGAGCTACGATTTTTCAAACTTTGCCTATATTCCTAATTGGATTATCTTCCCTGAATTCAAATTTTGTGTCACACCTTGTTTGAGGAAATTATTACACAAAGCCTACTATATAAAGCACTCAGTACACATATGCTAATGGGGGGAACCCTTGTATCCAAGGCATGTCGCGCATGCGCACTCAGATTAACTCTAACACTCCAGCATTTATCCGACCAGTTAAAAAAAAAAAAAAAAAAAAAAAAAATTAATAAATATAATTTAACTCAAACAGTCCAGCATGAGGCATAAAAGTACTTAAATATCATATAAAAGAAGAAATATTGGCACTTTTTATATCTGTCGACAAAGTTTTTAGTCTCCATACACTGAAAACTATAAACCAAAAAGAATAAAATAGGTTGCCGGTATGGAATAACCTTGAAAAAGGTCAATGTTGACACCCTATATTGATGAGTACAACACATATAGCAATTTGAAACTTAAAATCCTTCAGTCTAATGTCTAACAATCAATTTTGAGGTACAAAAAGTACTCAATTACAAAGCCGGTACAAGAATATCAATAAAAAGAAAGAAATATTGTCGCCTTTTATTGTTATCGACACAAATAAAAGTAACCGTAGACTTATACAGTGTCAAATTATCCATCCTAAGAATGAAATGTTTATACCGGCACAGAAGTATCATCAAAAAGAAAGAAATATTGTCGCCTTTTATTGTTATCGACACAAATAAAAGTAACCGTAGCCTTATACAGTTTCAAATTATCCATCAAAAGAATAAAATGTTCATGCTGGCACACAAGTATCATCAAAAGGATAGATATTGGCACCATTTATAGATGCAGACAACAAATACAGCAACCTGAAACATTCATTTCTTCACTTTTGTGTCTGAGAATACATCTAAACTCATAAATATTATACAACATATGAAGTATTGTCACTTTTAGTTGGTATCGACATAAATATCAGTAACCGTACACTTATAAATCTCTCAATTGTTGTCAAATTATGCCTTCTTATAAATGTCGACAAATGTTTTAGTAACCGTAGACTCCAAACCTGTGTAAAACTATCAATCCTCAGGTACTGAAAGGATAAAATGTTAATGCCGGTAAGTAATAACCAAGAAAATGGTCAATATTGGCACCCTATATTGCTGAATGCAACAAATATAGCACTTCAAAACATTTATTCTTTCACTTTTATGTCTGACAATCCATTTGAATGTATCAAATGTCCTCTATTACCAGGCCGGTACAAGAATATTATAACAAAGATGAAATAGTGTCGCTTTTAATTGTTTCGCGACATAAATATTAGTAACCGTACACTTATAAATCTCTCAATTTGTGTCAAACCATTCATTCTTAGATTCAAATAATGATGCCGGACCAGAAAAATCAGGAAGAAGGGAAGATATTGGCACCTTTTGTTGATACCGACAACAAATTTTGTTATTTAAACTTGTTTTCATTCCCATTTAATGTCAAACAACCCATCAGGATGTATTTAAAAGTGCTCAATTATAAGGCCAGTACCAGAATATCATTCAAAAGAAGAAATATTGGCTCTTTTTATTCTTGTCGACAAAAGTTTTAGTATAACCGTAGACTTAGGAAGCGCTAAATTTTTGAAAAAAATTTCATCGCGAGGTACATAGGGAATAAAATTATTATGCCGGTAGAGAATATTCAAGGAAAAGGGTAAATATTGGCCCAAGATATTGATGAATACAACAAATATAGCAGCTTGACACTTAAACTCCTTCATGAAAGGCTATCATTTCTTAACATTTAGGTGGAGCACATTGGATCTTTGTACCACAGTTTCTGACACGTTTTCTTCGGCGACCTCTAACTTTTGAATGCCCCGATACATTTTCAATATCAAGACACCAAAATGTGCGCAATAGACTGCCCATTATAAAACGTTAAACATTTTGGAAATCGAACGGTAAACAACGGAGCTATGATTTTTCAAAGTTTGCCATGTACACTTCCGTGTTCCATACTACGTCTAATATGTAAACAAATACCCATGTGTTCTTTATCGACCTATAACTTTTGAATGCCTGAACTGATCTTCCAAACCTAGACTGCACAATTTGCCCAATTGAATGTCCTTTCCAAAACGTTAAACATTTTGTAAATCAAACGGTTAAAAACGGAGCTATGATTTTTTCAAAGTTTGCCATATAGCCTCCCGTATTCCTTACTACGTCTGATATGTAAACAAATACCCAAGTCTTCTTTAACGGCTATACACATTTTATTTTCACTATCAAGTCAGCACAATTTTCGCAGTTAAATGTCCTTTCCAAAACACTAAACAGTTTATACATCGGACCGCAAACAACGGAGCTACGATTTTTCAAACTTTGCCTATATTCCTAATTGGATTATCTTCCCTGAATTCAAATTTTGTGTCAACTTGTTTGAGGAAATTATTACACAAAGCCTACTATATAAAGCACTCAGTACACATATGCTAATGGGGGGAACCCTTGTATCCAAGGCATGTCGCGCATGCGCACTCAGACTTTGAAAAAGGTCAATGTTGACACCCTATATTGATGAGTACAACACATATATAGCATTTGAAACTTAAAATCCTTCGCTCTAATGTCTAACAATCAATTTTGAGGTACAAAAAGTACTCAATTACCAAGCCGGTACAAGAATATCAATAAAAAGAATGAAATATTGTCGCCTTTTATTGTTATCGACACAAATAAAAGTAACCGTAGACTTATACAGTGTCAAATTATCCATCCTAATGATGAAATGTTTATACCGGCACAAAAGTATCATCAAAAAGAAAGAAATATTGTCGCCTTTTATTGTTATCGACACAAATATAAGTAACCGTAGACTTATACAGTGTCAAATTATCCATCAAAAGAATAAAATGTTCATGCTGGCACACAAGTATCATCAAAAAGGATAGATATTGGCACCATTTATAGATGCAGACAACAAATACAAATCCTCCTAAACTCATAAATATCATACAACATATGAAATATTGTCACTTTTAGTTTGTATTGACATAAATATCAGTAACCGTACACATATAAATCTCTCAATTGTTGTCAAATTATGCATTCTTATAGTTGTCGACAAATGTTTTATTAACCGTAGACTCCCAACCTGTGTAAAACTATCAATCCTCAGGTACTGAAAGGATAAAATGTTAATGCCGGTAAGTAATAACCAAGAAAATGGTCAATATTTGCACCCTATATTGCTGAATGCAACAAATATAGCACTTCAAAACATTTATTCTTTCACTTTTATGTCTGACAATCCATTTGAATGTATCAAATGGCCTCTATTACCTGGCCAGTACAAGAATAATAGAACAAAGATGAAATAGTGTCGCTTTTAATTGTTTCGCGACATAAATATTAGTAACCGTACACTTATAAATCTCTCAATTTGTGTCAAACCATTCATTCTGAGATTCAAATATTGATGCCGGACCAGAAAAATCAGGAAGAAGGGAAGATATTGGCACCTTTTGTTGATACCGACAACAAATTTTGTTATTTAAACTTGTTTTCATTCCCACTTAATGTCAAACAACCCATCAGGATGTATTTAAAAGTGCTCAATTATAAGGCCAGTACCAGAATATCATTCAAAAGAAGAAATATTGGCTCTTTTTATTCTTGTCGACAAAAGTTTTAGTATAACCGTAGACTTACGAAGCGCTTAATTTTTGACAAAATTTTCATCGCGAGGTACATAAAGAATAAAATTATTATGCCGGTAGAGAATATTCAAGGAAAAGGGTAAATATTGGCCCAAGATATTGATGAATACAACAAATATAGCAGCTTGACACTTAAACTCCTTCATGAAAGGCTATCATTTCTTAACATTTAGGGATCGTTGTACCACAGTTTCTGACACGTTTTCTTCGGCGACCTATAACTTTTGAATGCCCCGATACATTTTCAATATCAAGACACCAAAATGTGCGCAATTGAATTCCCTTTCCAAAACGCTAAACAGTTTAAAAATCGGACGGTCAACAACAGAGATACGATTTTTTCAAAGTTTGCCTATAAGCCTTATCAGATTATCTCCCCTGAATTTCAATATGCAAATTTTGGCATACCTTCTTCAGGAAATTGTTACAAAAAGACTACTATATATACAACTAAGTATGTATTACTATAGGGGGACCCTTGAATCCAAAACATATCGGCGCATGCGCACTTGAAAGGGTTAGGGTTAGAAAAAAAGATCCGGCTAACCCAAACCCTAACCCTAACCCTAATTTGGGTTAGGGTTAACCCTAACCCTCATATATTCATACGCCAGCCATATCACAACCCTTAATAGTCAGCCTACACCCCAGGTGCCCCCCTCTATATGATACCTAACCCTAACCCTAACCCTAACCCTAACCCTAACCCTAACCCTAAACCCTAACCCTAACCCTAACCCTAACCCTAACCCTAACCCTAACCTAAACCCTAACCCTAACCCTAAACCCTAACCCTAAACCCTAACCCTAACCCTAACCCTAACCCTAACCCTAACCCTAACCCTAACCTAACCCTAACCCTAACCCTAACCCTAACCCTAACCCTAACCCTAACCCTAACCCTAACCCTAACCCTAACCTTAACCTGTTACTTAACCTTAACCTTAACCTTAACCTTAACCCTAAACTTAACCGTAACCTGAAATAATAGCCAACATATGCTTAAATAAACCTTAAGTTTACACGAAAAGTTAACTTTAACCTTAAATAATAGCCAACATATGCTTGAATAAAGCTTAAGGTTAAACGAAAAAGTAACCTTAACCTTAACCTTAACCTTAACCCTAAACTTAACCGTAACCTTAAATAATAGCCAACATATGCTTAAATAAACCTTAAGGTTACACGAAAAGTTAACCTTAACCTTAAATAATAGCCAGCATATGCTTGAATAAAGCTTAAGGTTAAACGAAAAAGTAACCTCAACCTTAACCTTAACCTTAACTTAACCGTAACTTTAAATAATAGCCAACATATCCTTAAATGAAACCTAAGGTTAAACTAAAAATTAGAATTAAAATTGACCTCAACCATAACCCTAACAACTAACTCCTACATGTACTTATCTCGATAACGATCAGTCATACCGTCACCTTAGACAGCCTTGAGTATTCCCCACGGCTACCACTGTTATGATATATCCAACGTATCTTTAAATAATGCTTAAGGTTAAACGAAAAATTAACTTTAACCTTAACCTTAACCTTAACCTTAACCTTAACCTTAACCTTAACCCTAAACTTAACCGTAACCTTAAATAATAGCCAACATATGCTTAAATAAACCTTAAGTTTACACGAAAAGTTAACTTTAACCTTAAATAATAGCCAACATATGCTTGAATAAAGCTTAAGGTTAAACGAAAAAGTAACCTTAACCTTAACCTTAACCTTAACCTTAACTTTAACCTTAACCCTAAACTTTACCGTAACCTTAAATAATAGCCAACGTATGCTTAAATAAACCTTCAGTTTACACGAAAAGTTAACTTTAACCTTAAATAATAGTCAACATATGCTTCAATAAAGCTTAAGGTTAAACGAAAAAGTAACCTTAACCTTAACCTTAACCTTAACCTTAACCTTAACCCTAAACTTAACCGTAACCTTAAATAATAGCCAACATATGCTTAAATAAACCTTAAGTTTAAACGAAAAGTTAACTTTAACATTAAATAATAGCCAACATATGCTTGAATAAAGCTTAAGGTTAAACGAAAAAGTAACCTTAACCTTAACCTTAACCTTAACCTTAACCTTAACCTTAACCCTAAACTTAACCGTAACCTTAAATAATAGCCAACATATGCTTAAATAAACCTTAAGTTTACACGAAAAGTTAACTTTAACCTTAAATAATAGTCAACATATGCTTGAATAAAGCTTAAGGTTAAACGAAAAAGTAACCTTAACCTTAACCTTAACCCTAAACTTAACCGTAACCTTAAATAATAGCCAACATATGCTTAAATAAACCTTAAGTTTACACGAAAAGTTAACTTTAACCTTAAATAATAGTCAACATATGCTTGAATAAAGCTTAAGGTTAAACGAAAAAGTAACCTTAACCTTAACCTTAACCCTAAACTTAACCGTAACCTTAAATAATAGCCAACATATGCTTAAATAAACCTTAAGTTTACACGAAAAGTTAACTTTAACCTTAAATAATAGTCAACATATGCTTGAATAAAGCTTAAGGTTAAACGAAAAAGTAACCTTAACCTTAACCTTAACCCTAAACTTAACCGTAACCTTAAATAATAGCCAACATATGCTTAAATAAACCTTAAGGTTACACGAAAAGTTAACTTTAACCTTAAATAATAGCCAACATATGCTTGAATAAAGCTTAAGGTTAAACGAAAAAGTAACCTTAACCTTAACCTTAACCTTAACCTTAACCGTAACTTTAAATAATAGCCAACATATCCTTCAATGAAACCTAAGGTTAAACTAAAAATTAGAATTAAAATTGACCTCAACCATAACCTAAACAACTAACTCCTACATGTACCTATCTCGATAACGATCAGTCATACCGTCACCTTAGACAGCCTTGAGTATTCCCCACGGCTACCACTGTTATGATATATCCAATGTATCTTTAAATAATGCTTAAGGTTAAACGAAAAATTAACCTTAACCTTAACCTTAACCTTAACCTTAACCTTAACCTTAACCCTAAACTTAACCGTAACCTTAAATAATAGCCAACATATGCTTAAATAAACCTTAAGTTTACACGAAAAGTTAACTTTAACCTTAAATAATAGTCAACATATGCTTGAATAAAGCTTAAGGTTAAACGAAAAAGTAACCTTAACCTTAACCTTAACCTTAACCTTTACCTTAACCTTAACCCTAAACTTAACCGTAACCTTAAATAATAGCCAACATATGCTTAAATAAACCTTAAGTTTACACGAAAAGTTAACTTTAACCTTAAATAATAGTCAACATATGCTTGAATAAAGCTTAAGGTTAAACGAAAAAGTAACCTTAACCTTAACCTTAACCTTAACCTTAACCCTAAACTTAACCGTAACCTTAAATAATAGCCAACATATGCTTAAATAAACCTTAAGTTTACACGAAAAGTTAACTTTAACCTTAAATAATAGTCAACATATGCTTGAATAAAGCTTAAGGTTAAACGAAAAAGTAACCTTAACCTTAACCTTAACCTTAACCCTAAACTTAACCGTAACCTTAAATAATAGCCAACATATGCTTAAATAAACCTTAAGTTTACACGAAAAGTTAACTTTAACCTTAAATAATAGCCAACATATGCTTGAATAAAGCTTAAGGTTAAACGAAAAAGTAACCTTAACCTTAACCTTTACCTTAACCTTAACCTTAACCTTAACCCTAAACTTAACCGTAACCTTAAATAATAGCCAACATATGCTTAAATAAACCTTAAGTTTACACGAAAAGTTAACTTTAACCTTAAATAATAGTCAACATATGCTTGAATAAAGCTTAAGGTTAAACGAAAAAGTAACCTTAACCTTAACCTTAACCTTAACCTTAACTTTAACCTTAACCCTAAACTTTACCGTAACCTTAAATAATAGCCAACATATGCTTAAATAAACCTTCAGTTTACACGAAAAGTTAACTTTAACCTTAAATAATAGTCAACATATGCTTCAATAAAGCTTAAGGTTAAACGAAAAAGTAACCTTAACCTTAACCTTAACCTTAACCTTAACCTTAACCCTAAACTTAACCGTAACCTTAAATAATAGCCAACATATGCTTAAATAAACCTTAAGTTTAAACGAAAAGTTAACTTTAACATTAAATAATAGCCAACATATGCTTGAATAAAGCTTAAGGTTAAACGAAAAAGTAACCTTAACCTTAACCTTAACCTTAACCTTAACCTTAACCTTAACCCTAAACTTAACCGTAACCTTAAATAATAGCCAACATATGCTTAAATAAACCTTAAGTTTACACGAAAAGTTAACTTTAACCTTAAATAATAGTCAACATATGCTTGAATAAAGCTTAAGGTTAAACGAAAAAGTAACCTTAACCTTAACCTTAACCTTAACCTTAACCCTAAACTTAACCGTAACCTTAAATAATAGCCAACATATGCTTAAATAAACCTTAAGTTTACACGAAAAGTTAACTTTAACCTTAAATAATAGTCAACATATGCTTGAATAAAGCTTAAGGTTAAACGAAAAAGTAACCTTAACCTTAACCTTAACCTTAACCCTAAACTTAACCGTAACCTTAAATAATAGCCAACATATGCTTAAATAAACCTTAAGTTTACACGAAAAGTTAACTTTAACCTTAAATAATAGCCAACATATGCTTGAATAAAGCTTAAGGTTAAACGAAAAAGTAACCTTAACCTTAACCTTTACCTTAACCTTAACCTTAACCTTAACCCTAAACTTAACCGTAACCTTAAATAATAGCCAACATATGCTTAAATAAACCTTAAGTTTACACGAAAAGTTAACTTTAACCTTAAATAATAGTCAACATATGCTTGAATAAAGCTTAAGGTTAAACGAAAAAGTAACCTTAACCTTAACCTTAACCTTAACCTTAACTTTAACCTTAACCCTAAACTTTACCGTAACCTTAAATAATAGCCAACATATGCTTAAATAAACCTTCAGTTTACACGAAAAGTTAACTTTAACCTTAAATAATAGTCAACATATGCTTCAATAAAGCTTAAGGTTAAACGAAAAAGTAACCTTAACCTTAACCTTAACCTTAACCTTAACCTTAACCCTAAACTTAACCGTAACCTTAAATAATAGCCAACATATGCTTAAATAAACCTTAAGTTTAAACGAAAAGTTAACTTTAACATTAAATAATAGCCAACATATGCTTGAATAAAGCTTAAGGTTAAACGAAAAAGTAACCTTAACCTTAACCTTAACCTTAACCTTAACCTTAACCTTAACCCTAAACTTAACCGTAACCTTAAATAATAGCCAACATATGCTTAAATAAACCTTAAGTTTACACGAAAAGTTAACTTTAACCTTAAATAATAGTCAACATATGCTTGAATAAAGCTTAAGGTTAAACGAAAAAGTAACCTTAACCTTAACCTTAACCCTAAACTTAACCGTAACCTTAAATAATAGCCAACATATGCTTAAATAAACCTTAAGTTTACACGAAAAGTTAACTTTAACCTTAAATAATAGTCAACATATGCTTGAATAAAGCTTAAGGTTAAACGAAAAAGTAACCTTAACCTTAACCTTAACCTTAACCCTAAACTTAACCGTAACCTTTAATAATAGCCAACATATGCTTAAATAAACCTTAAGGTTACACGAAAAGTTAACTTTAACCTTAAATAATAGCCAACATATGCTTGAATAAAGCTTAAGGTTAAACGAAAAAGTAACCTTAACCTTAACCTTAACCTTAACCTTAACCGTAACTTTAAATAATAGCCAACATATCCTTCAATGAAACCTAAGGTTAAACTAAAAATTAGAATTAGAATTGACCTCAACCATAACCTAAACAACTAACTCCTACATGTACCTATCTCGATAACGATCAGTCATACCGTCACCTTAGACAGCCTTGAGTATTCCCCACGGCTACCACTGTTATGATATATCCAATGTATCTTTAAATAATGCTTAAGGTTAAACGAAAAATTAACCTTAACCTTAACCTTAACCTTAACCTTAACCTTAACCTTAACCCTAAACTTAACCGTAACCTTAAATAATAGCCAACATATGCTTAAATAAACCTTAAGTTTACACGAAAAGTTAACTTTAACCTTAAATAATAGTCAACATATGCTTCAATAAAGCTTAAGGTTAAACGAAAAAGTAACCTTAACCTTAACCTTAACCTTAACCTTAACCTTAACCCTAAACTTAACCGTAACCTTAAATAATAGCCAACATATGCTTAAATAAACCTTAAGTTTACACGAAAAGTTAACTTTAACATTAAATAATAGCCAACATATGCTTGAATAAAGCTTAAGGTTAAACGAAAAAGTAACCTTAACCTTAACCTTAACCTTAACCTTAACCTTAACCTTAACCCTAAACTTAACCGTAACCTTAAATAATAGCCAACATATGCTTAAATAAACCTTAAGTTTACACGAAAAGTTAACTTTAACCTTAAATAATAGTCAACATATGCTTGAATAAAGCTTAAGGTTAAACGAAAAAGTAACCTTAACCTTAACCTTAACCTTAACCTTAACCCTAAACTTAACCGTAACCTTAAATAATAGCCAACATATGCTTAAATAAACCTTAAGTTTACATGAAAAGTTAACTTTAACCTTAAATAATAGTCAACATATGCTTGAATAAAGCTTAAGGTTAAACGAAAAAGTAACCTTAACCTTAACCTTAACCTTAACCCTAAACTTAACCGTAACCTTAAATAATAGCCAACATATGCTTAAATAAACCTTAAGGTTACACGAAACGTTAACTTTAACCTTAAATAATAGCCAACATATGCTTGAATAAGGCTTAAGGTTAAACAAAAAAGTAACCTTAACCTTAACCTTACCCTTAACCTCAACCTTAACCGTAACTTTAAATAATAGCCAACATATCCTTCAATAAAACATAAGGTTAAACTAAAAATTAGAATTAAAATTGACCTCAACCATAACCCTAACACCTTACTCCTACATGTACCTATCTCGATAACGATCAGTCATACCGTCACCTTAGACAACCTTGAGTATTCCCAACGGCTACCACTGTTATGATATATCCAACGTATCTTTAAATAATGCTTAAGGTTAAACGAAAAATTAACTTTAACCTTAACCTTAACCTTAACCCTAAACTTAATCGTAACCTTAAATAATAGCCAACATATGCTTAAATAAACCTTAAGTTTACACGAAAAGTTAACTTTAACCTTAAATAATAGTCAACATATGCTTGAATAAAGCTTAAGGTTAAACGAAAAAGTAACCTTAACCTTAACCTTAACCTTAACCTTAACCCTAAACTTAACCGTAACCTTAAATAATAGCCAACATATGCTTAAATAAACCTTAAGTTTACACGAAAAGTTAACTTTAACCTTAAATAATATGCAACATATGCTTGAATAAAGCTTAAGGTTAAACGAAAAAGTAACCTTAACCTGTTACTTAACCTTAACCTTAACCTTAACCTTAACCCTAAACTTAACCGTAACCTGAAATAATAGCCAACATATGCTTAAATAAACCTTAAGTTTACACGAAAAGTTGACTTTAACCTTAAATAATAGCCAACATATGCTTGAATAAAGCTTAAGGTTAAACGAAAAAGTAACCTTAACCTTAACCTTAACCTTAACCTTAACCCTAAACTTAACCGTAACCTTAAATATAGCCAACATATGCTTAAATAAACCTTAAGGTTACACGAAAAGTTAACCTTAACCTTAAATAATAGCCAACATATGCTTGAATAAAGCTTAAGGTTAAACGAAAAAGTAACCTCAACCTTAACCTTAACCTTAACCTTAACCGTAACTTTAAATAATAGCCAACATATCCTTCAATGAAACCTAAGGTTAAACTAAAAATTAGAATTAAAATTGACCTCAACCATAACCCTAACAACTAACTCCTACATGTACCTATCTCGATAACGATCAGTCATACCGTCACCTTAGACAGCCTTGAGTATTCCCCACGGCTACCACTGTTATGATATATCCAACGTATCTTTAAATAATGCTTAAGGTTAAACGAAGATTTAACTTTAACTTTAACCTTCACCTTAACCTTAACCTTAACCTTAACCCTAAACTTAACCGTAACCTTAAATAATAGCCAACATATGCTTAAATAAACCTTAAGGTTACACGAAAAGTTAACCTTAACCTTAAATAATAGCCAACATATGCTTGAATAAGGCTTGAGGTTAAACAAAAAAGTAACCTTAACCTTAACCTTAACCTCAACCTTAACCGTAACTTTAAATAATAGCCAACATATCCTTCAATAAAACATAAGGTTAAACTAAAAATTAGAATTAACATTGACCTCAACCATAACCCTAACTCCTAATTCCTACATGTACCTATCTCGATAACAACAGTCATACCGTCACCTTAGACAACCTTGAGTATTCCTCACGGCTACCACTGTTATGATATATCCAACGTATCTTTAAATAATGCTTAAGGGTAAACGAAAAATTAACCTTAATTTAACCTTAACCTTAACCTTAACTTTATCTTTAACCTTGAATAATAGCCAACATATGCTTAAATATACCTTAAGGTTACACGAAAAAATAACCTTAACCTTAACCTTTACCTTAACCTTAAATAATAGCCATCATATGCTTGAATAAAGCTTAAGGTAAAACGAAGAATTAACCTTTACTTTAACCTTAACCCTAACGCTAACCTTAACCGTAATCTTATATAACAGCCAACACTTGCTTAAATGAAGCTTCAGGTTAAATCAAAAGTGAACCTTAACCTTAAATTTAACCTTAACACTAAACTGAACCGTAACTTTAAATATAAGCCAACATATCCTCAAATAAAACATAAGGTTAAACTGAATAATAGAATTATAATTGACCCTAGCCTAAACACTAATATGTAACTACAACCTATCGTGATTGCAATCAGTCATACCGTCGTCCAAGACAATTTTTAAATCAAACTTAAGGTTAAACGAAAACTTAACCTCAACACCTGCACATGCTGATATCCAAAAGTATATTAGCCTATCCCCAACAATGACATTCTTTGACTGTGACGTTTACCTTCGCCCTATCGATGAATCCATATTGTCATAATATCTTAATAAGAAAATTAATTTTATGAAGACATGAGTTATTAATGTTATGTCAAAACGAACCGATCTGTAATAAAAGACAACCAAATATTTTACTATAAACTATTGCTTTATGCTTCTTGAAATATCACAAATATATGTTAAACTTTATATGCCAGATCTTTTATTTACTACCAAATGTGTCACGTGTCTCTTTTGTTTGACTTCATTGAGCATCATAACACTGATTCTCATCAATGTAGCATTCATTTAAGTCAGCAATTCGAACAATAAATGGTTCTTATGATTTCATCAAACGATGGTATTTTGATTTAAATGCGGAAAAAGAACGGTCTGCAATACGTCTGGATGTACATGCGGCCTTATAACGCATATATGCATCTTTCTCAGATTGTATTTTCAAAGATATAATAAAGTCTAGGATCTCAATTTCGTTACTACTCCATTTCATAGTTAGTCCGGCTGGTAAATGTCGTCTTCCGTCTTTCGTTATGTTCTCATGTTCGATTTTGGGAGGTTCTTCTGTACTAGAGTCATCTGAGTCATCCTTGTTTTCTGTGGATATTCTATTATCATCGTCTGTTAAATCGTCTTCTGATGAAACTGTGCTAATCTTAGTTACTGGTTCTGGTATAGATAATTCTAAAGATGAATGCAATCTAAAAATATGCAATCTATGAATTGAATTAAGCCTAAATCTGGAAAGAATTTCACGACTTTGAAGGACCGACTCGATTTTTGGAATAGTAGTTAATATTCTATTGTGAAGCTTTGAGAACTTACAATAATGAACATACCAACGATTTTGTAAAAGTCCTATACACGAAAGATATGATATTACCTGTAATGACACATCGTTTGTTGCAGAATAATCGGAGAGTTTTTCAAGTATGCTGCACATCCATGGAAACGTAAAATTTTCCTGTACTGACAAATATTCTCTAAACTTTGACATATGCACTAAACCTTCGTTTTCAAGAAACCAAATAACATCTGTTGAGAACTGACTTGCTTTAGCTAACACAGAGTTTTCATTGCTATACCCTGTTATTCGTACAACTCCGTTGTTAGGCCAGTGCATTTTGCTATTGTTTGCTCTATCAGAAAACCGAACATCCGGAAAGTAATTGAGTTTAAAATGATTAAATCCAATCTCTAAAACATCTACAGGTTTCATTTGCAGCATTTCGATGAATTCAATAGCTCGCCAAAAAACAAATGGTGGTTTATAGATTTTCTTTCTACAAAGTCTTCCACACAAATTATGTACAGTTATTTGTCCGGCTAGAACAGCCCAACATGGAAGGTCCTGTGTTCTTAGATCCGATTTAAGTGAGCGATCACATTTGGGTATACGGCTAGGATCTGTCTGTAAATCGTGTATCAAAAGAATCACTGACCGAATACCAACAGCTATTATACCGCCATCCATCACACCGGAAAAATTTACAATTTTTTTAATGCTTTGCTTTTGGCATTCAGTTAAAGCCCAAAATGTGAGTGGTGGCAAGGAACATTCATCAAATGCGCAGGCTGTAGCATCATCGAGGCATAAAAAGCCTTGTTCCCAAGTCAAACAACGACTTGGAAAACAACCTCCTGGTCCTAAGTTTATTCCAAAATTATTATCTGCTGCACTGTTAGGTCGACCTTTAAATAATATTTCACATGCAAGCTCGTACTGGTAACATTTCCAAACGTTTAAAAATCCACCCATTTTACAATTTTTGGCATAAAGATCCCTTAGAGATTCTAATAAATATGTTCCTACCATGCGAATAGATTTTGTGAAGCTAAAGTCTTCCTTGTATAAGTCATTAATAATTGGAACAATGATTGGATACTTTGTTAACAGGACTGATAGTGCACTTTTTGATATATAGCTTTCAGCACATAGCACATTCTCTTTTTTGGTTTCACACACTATTTCAAGCCTTGCGTTTGATATTCCTAATTTTAGTATATTTTCCTGTATTGACGTTAAATAATCAGATGCTCTGTTTTCAAGAGCTTTTTGAATATTACCATGTAATACACCACACGAAGCGATACATCCAAAGACGGGATGGATAGAAGATGAACTCATATGTGGCAAATCGGCATACATTTGCAAAAACCGCAATGTCTCAGGGCATGTGCACAACTGTCTTAAATCTCTAGAAATGTCAATACTTCTGCCGTCTAAATTTGTCTGGAAATTACAACAGGAGCGGAAACTTAGTGACGAATATAAAGATCCACGATCACCAATTATGTCCTGTATACCGCTTCGTGACCAAAACAGGTTTTGGTTCAAAATTGGGGATGACAATGTTACGGCCGCATGTATCGTTGTTGATGCGTTTGCAGTATCATATTCCGTAATTTTCATAGCATTGCTATTTCTGTCCCCAAAACGGTGGGCTATGATGATGAATTCAAAATTTTCGTCACGAGGTAGAGAGTTTTCCGTTTGGCATAAGAGATTTAAGACAAATTCCCTGTCATCTGGTAGGACATGCCAGGTTCTTATATCAATTATCTTGTTTTTCTTGAATGTATTTCTTGTAATATCTTGTTCTGGCAAAGCTTTGCATTTATTTGCTAATGATGTCCTAAAAGATTCGTAAAATTCAAATTGCAAGTTTTCGATTTGTTGGCGGCTGTAATTCTTAAATAATCTCATTGGTCCGGGTTTTGGTAACAAAGTAATCAAAAACTGAAAACCGTGTTCGCCTACAATTTGTATTCCTTGGCTCCATCTTAAGTATTGTAAAGCTTTTTTATTTTATACTTCCAGTTTTAAGTGTTTTCGTAATATATTGAATACTGGCATCATACTGTTTCTTCCACGCGGTAGTATATTCAAATAAGAAAACGGAACAAGGATGTCTTTCAAAGAGGAAAAAGTTGCGACAATACCATCTAAATCATATTTTTGATTCAACCAAAGTCGTTGCGCACACGCTGTAATTTGACAATCACGTAGAGTAAGATTTGAGTCTCGTTTTAATATTTCGCTAGGGGAAAAGTTTGATCCTAAACACAGTTCATATACAGAATCGGCGTTTTCAAGTCCAGTTTGAATTAAAAGTCCATTCAAATTAGATTCCATCTTCCATTCACTAAAGAAAAGAACATGACATATAACATTATTGTTAGATGAAAGGTACACACAAAGTAGTTAGCAACAGTCAGTAACATTACTTAATGCATTTAAAGTGCCTAGTTTGGCTTTTTAATGATAACACATCGTCTAGACATACATTTGGTGTTCAACGTTTGCTTCTTTTTCTACAACTAATACTAACTGTTAAAGACTGGCATTGATTACTGCAAATGGCAAACACATATTTTCTTGTGACATTTTTATTTTAACTGATTAAAGTTTTTTGGGGGATTTTCTACATAAAAATATTAACTGACTAAAAGTTTTACAGAGCTGTTACTTATACATGTTGACGGTCAAATTATATTTGAAAACGATATGACAGGTAATTTTTTAAAATTTCCAAATGTCATTAATTTGTTTTTTTGTTTTTTTTTTAAAGGAAATTAAACAATTGTTAGTGTTTGAAATATAACAAATAATGTACCACAATATATCAAAGTTGAAATAATGTCAGGACTGAAAATATGTGTTCGTTATTTGTCTGAATCACATCACAATCTTAAAGGAAAATAACTGAACACATGTCACTTGTTTGTTTTATTTAATCAGGACATTAAGCGCAAAGCACTGTTTGAAAAATTTTCATCAAGCTAGTGTTCTTCTCGAATAATTTATACATTTAGTTAGCAGATGAATTTGCTCTATGCCTCCGAGGCCTATTTGTATTCTAAATCTTGAAATTTTCACCCTAATGTCAATTTTAGCTTAATTCATAATCTAAAGTAATAAGAAAGGATTAGACCATAAGTAGCTGAATTATACGATATCTCACAACAATTCATCAACATGTATCACATTTTTTTTTAAATAATGAACAATAGGCTAAATAATGTCCTAAATGAACATTTCTTAAAGTTGTAACTTATTCAAGGGGAGTAAATTTCATATTGAAGAATGTGGTTACAATTAGTTTGGACAAATTGCTATGAGTTTCTTTGTTTTTCTGTTTGTTTGTTTGTTTGTTTTGGTTTGTTTTTTTAGTTTGACCTGTCATGTAATGTTGACATTTTAATGTTTTATTTAACATTGCCATAAAAGCGGAAGGTTCGGCTAGCCACAAAACCAGGTTCAATCCACCTTTTTTTTTCTTTAAATAACCTGTACCAAGTCAGGAAAATGGTCATTGTTATATTGTGGTTCGTTTCTGTGTGTGTTACTTTTTAGTGTTGTGTTTCTGTTGTGTTGTAGTTCTCCTCTTATATTTGATGTGGGTCCCTTAGTTTTAGTTTGTAACTCGGATTTGTTTAATTTTTCGCATTCGATTTATGAATTTCGAATAGCGGTATACCTTAAACGTATTAAACATTTTTTAGAATGTTAGGTCCTCAGTGTCTTAAACTTTCTACTTTATATTTGACCTTTCAATGATGTTGATTTGAGTGTTTCTGATGAGTCTTATTACGTCAGTCGTAATATAAATCTAATCCTGGTACATGTATTGACAGTACCGAACTCCGATGCATACTCAAAAAGAGAAAAGCTCGACTATCTCAACCAAAGGAAGCACTAATTAATAACTGTCATTAATCATGTCAACAACCATTCCCTCATCGATGATGTCTTTTGAACTTAAATAATTGTTAGCAATCTCTATAATTAAGTTGTGTCATAGATTGTTTTTCCAACTAAATTGCATTATTTCTGATTATCAATTTGATTGTAGATTAAAAAACATTTAAACACAGTCAAGGTGATAATTCTTTAATATTTACTCATAATATTGGAAAGGTCACCACTCTTTAACTGCACAATAACAATATTTCAAAAATGAAAATAAACTCGAAAGCAAGGCAGAACAATACAAATATAACAATTCACTTCAAGAAATAGTATGCAGTTGAAACAATATTTTAGTTATTTTTGATATAAAGTAAGCGAGAAATACATTTCGGACAATATGTTTGACATAATAAAATGTAAGATTGCTGAAGTTCAACACGATTTTCAAACAAACAACAATATGGAAAAAATTGAATCATGCACACTTTAAAATGAATAATGTTTTATTGTTATCTCCTGATCAACAGTTTTATTGTAGATTAAACAACATTAAAACACAGAAACAGTGAGAATTCCTTAATATTTAATCATAATATTTGAAAAGTCACCACTCTCTAACTGCACAATAACAATTTTTCAAAATTGACAATAAACTCGTAAGCAAGGCAGAACAATACAAATATTACAATCCAAATAGAACGTTATTGTTATCAACCAAATAATAAAAGAAAGGAATTTATAAGTAGACGATCTGTAATTCACTTTAGGGTTTGCTTGTGAAGATTGTCTATTTTAGTGCAAACTCTCACAAATGTATGGGTTGCCTCAATCCATAGACCTCTCTGAATCCCTTCCTTATAAACCTTAAGTTTAAAATCTTGGGCCCTTGAAAAGTCAGGTAGATCGATTCTACTTTCTAGAAACTCTAGGCCCGCTGGATTGCTCTTTTTCCAGGACCATCTTAACAATAACTTTTTTTTTGTTTTTTTTCACTCCCTCATCAACTGCTCTCTTTTGTGATGTATCTTCAGCATGTTCAGTGATCAGGTTTGTTGACATCGAAACAGGAGTGGACATGATAGTCATCGGTTCGTCCACTTACTCATCAATATCGAATGAGTTGGTTGGCATGAAAGCTAATGTACCGCTGGTGATAATGTCTTCAATTATTTTTGGTATCTCAGCAGTAATATCGTTGAATTTACGATCTATATCTGTCACTTTTTTTTCCAATTCCTGTATCTTTCTTTTGCTGCCCTTGCTTTCTGTTTCGATTTGTGAAATGGTTGTTTCCATCGAGTTGACAGTTGCTGTTAAATCATTAAATCCAGTATCACAACCCTGTGCATTCCTGTTAACCTCCTTCTTTACTTCATCGAGGTGGGCTCTTAGTTCCCCAATTGCATTATTACTATACTGTTTTCTGAATTCTGTTAACTCCTTGTGTATGTTGTTTTCTGATTTTTGTATCTCATACTTAACTAGGCAATCAATAGCCTCAAGGGTTACACCTAGAAATAAATAGACGCAAAGTGTGTTACAATAGGCCAGAAGAGCTTCCTTGATCTTATATGATAACTAGAACTGTAAGCAAAAATTACTAGATATAACCCCGCTGTTCTTACAAGTACCTACTTAACAAGTAGTTGTTCTCAATGGACGATGACATTATATTATGCTAAATGGCCAAATTTCAACGGCCTGGAGTAACATTGTTCATGAACATCTATATCTGATGATATAATATTATATATCAACTTCCACATGTATATAACAAACAAAGACTAAGGAGTTACAATGATGAAGTACATACTCGATAGGGTAAAACAATTTAAGTACAGAGGTCCATACCCCATGGAAAACTCAATTGACAAGAACGTCCTACCTTCATGCACACCTGAATATGTGAATCTAGCAATATACATACTTACATGTATATTTAACAAACCATGTCAGATACGTTGCTATGACAAGCATAGGGTCAACATTTCGATATCCAAAGGGCTATAACTCATGTAATAATATACCAGATCATCCTAAATATAGCGATTTTAACACATAACGGTTAGTGGGACAAGGGACAGACAGACGGACATACAATGTAAAACGTATAGAACTACATGTACATTAGAACGTGCGAATATAACAATGTACAAACTTTTATGTGTATCCAATAAGACTAGTCAGAGGAGTAGCGATGGCATATTTCATCATGGATAGTGTCAAAATTGCAATGTTTAAAAAGGCCATTACTCATGGAAACTCAATGAACCGGAACATTCCATCAACATGTACATATGAATATATGTATCTAACAATATACCCACATGCATGTGTATCCAACAAACCGTGTCAGATGAGTTGCGATGACAAGCTGTCTACTTCAAAAGGGTCCACATTTCTTAGTCCGAAGGGCCATAACTGAAGAAGAACTCAATATACCGGAACATCCTACCTATAGTGATTTCAACACATCATGGTCAGTTATAAATATTTTCGAAGTCTGGACATAAGACATTGGAATTGGTCCGGATAATGTGACAGACAGGCGGACAGACAATGTAAAACCTATACAACCCTGTAACCTTGTTTTAGTGTGGGAATAACTAAGATCATGTGAGTCTGTATGACTTACCTGAAATAATCTATTCTTTTGGAGATTGTATTGATGCTCAATATTTTTTTTATGCGTGGACGGGTCGGAACCATTTTGATTTAAAATAAGTGGTTCTGCTAGTTTTTGGGTGTTTTTTTTTAAAGTAACAGCACCCACCATCGATCAAGGAGAATTTTGCAAGACATCTTTTTGAAAGGGAACATATGTAGACCATTCACTCAAAGTTTAGATTGAACCGGGTGATACCAAATTGCTCAAGATAAACATATCTTCAAATATAGTGATTTACTATATGCTACTATTTGAATGCTTCTACACTAGTCATATTTTTGGTGGGGTCAGGAGGGGATTTCTATATGCTAATGTTTGAATGGTTTTACACTTGTCATCTTTTTTGGTGGGATCAGTAGGGGATTTTTATATGCTAATGTTTGAATGGTTTTACACTAGTCATCTTTTTGGTGGGGTCAGGAGGGGATTTCTATATGCTAAGGTTTGAATAGTTTTACACTAGTCATCTTTTTTGGTGGAGTCAGGAGGGAGATTTCTATATGCTAATGTTTGAATGGTTTTACACTAGTCATCTTTTTTGGTAGAGTCAGCTTGCTCTACGGTGTGAGTCAAGGCTCCGTGTTGAAGACCGTGAGTTAAACTGTAATGGTTTACTTTTACAAATTGTGACTTGGATGGAGATTTGTCTCATTGGCACTCATACGATATCTGCTTATATCTATGATATTCTAGTTTTTGCCCCGCTCGTGTAAATGCACTCGACTCCTATCTTAAATAACAAGGATTGCTAGTTTACCTAACGAAGTTAGATGGTTTTTTCCCCGAGCACTCCGGCTTTCTCCGCTAATAAAAACTGGCAGCCAGGAAACAGCCAAAATGCGATGCTTAAAAGTGGCTTTAAAACACCACAAATCAAATCAAAACATTATGATCAGCTGTAATGCACCTAGTAACAAACGTTAATGTGTACTAATTACTTCCGTTAATTGAAACAATTTCGAGATTGCAAGTGTTCTTTTTTTCTGTAGGACATACACTGTATTAGAAAAAAATCCACTTCTTCTTTTTAAGACAACTGCACACGATAAAATAATTTCAAAGGTCAAGGCAAAGAACATAATTTGATGACCAAGGTCAAGGTCATAAAGTTGTAATAAGAGAAAGAGATAAAAATGGTTTGAGGCTTACCTTCCTCTAGATCTTCAGGGTCACTCTCTGCTACGTGCTAAAATATAAATTTCACTGTATAGTTTGAAAATAAAATCATTCTAACTAATTCAATTTCAATAAAACTGAACAATATACACATAGTAGACATGTTAAGACATGATTCACACAAATAAGTGGTTTCATCTTTGAATGGCAATTGTAAAATATACAGATACAACAAGTGACGATATTTGACAATTTCAAACATCAAAAACATGACCAAACACAAACAAGTTGGAGCAAACACAAACACGAATATGGGCATAACAACAACACCTTAACTAATCTCTGTAAAGCACAAACTCATCAATCGCATTGTAATATATATATATATACAAGTCTAAATTAAAAACTACGTTCAAACCTATGAAAAACCGCCGATTTTATACGTGAGCATATAAAACAAATTTCGTTGTAGGAGGGTCTAAATACAGCACAAACTACCTAAAATTTACATTAATGAATGTTTCGGTGGCCGGGTGTTACCTTTCCTCGTATTTTTTTTATCTAGCTTCGTAACACAGTACACGATATATAAGGCATAAGGATGTAATTTTTACAGATCAGCTTAATCATCTGTCTTACAGGAATTTACTAACTAATGTTTGATGCAGTCATAAAAATAGTTCTATTATAAGAACGTTTGAACCAGAAACAACTTGTGCAAACATATAATATATATACAGTTGAGTTCTAGCCGAAACTCTCACGGTTCTATCTGGTTACTTTTAGTGTGTTTGAAGAAGTGGTACCATTAATGCATTCCGTATTTGTTATATTTCTTATCAGTTTTGTAAAACTAAAAAGGCAGTATAGTATTACTGACATACCTCAGTTTCTCTGCTTCTGTCATTTGTGATATCCATATTCTGGAAAAAAAAATGATAGAATTCATATCATCGACGAAAAGCTACTGTTTTTTTCAAAGTAGATATCAAATTAGATTGTTTGCGGTATAAAGCAAAATTTAGAATAAATAAAGTAAGGAACAAAAGTTGCATATTTTTTTCAACATTTAATTCCAAATTATCTTACTTATCACTCCCCCCCTCTCCAGTTTTAGTTGGTTACGTGTTTCTTATTTTTTAATTATTCATGCTGTGTCGTGTGTATTATTATTATTATTTGTCTGTTTGTTGTTTTTTTTTTTCGTTTTTTGCCATGGTGTTGCCAGTTTATTTTCGGTCTATGAGTTTGAATTTCTCTTTGGCATAGTTCGGCCCTCTTCAATTGGTCTGTCGATACAGAGCACAAACAGAAAAATTCCCTTTCTGTTTAATTATAGATATGAATTGTATCAAGTAGCTTAATTTCTTTTTTTATTCTAAGACAATTCATAGGGTTCAGCCTATTGAAAGCATAAAACATACAATATAAAAAAGTAGATGTGGTATTAATACCAATGAAACAACTCTCCACAAGAGACCAAAATAACACCGAAATTAACAGTCCCAGGTAACTGCAGGGCCTTCAACAATGAGTAAAGCCCATACCGCATAGTCAGCTATAAAAGGCCCCGTAATGACAATGTAAAACAATTCAATCGAGAAAACTAACGGCCTTATTTATATAAAAAAAATGAACGAAAAACAAATATGTAACACATAAACGACAACCACTGAATTACAGGCTCCTGACTTAGGACAGGCACATACATACAAGTTTGTTTTCGCAATGAAAAGAAAGATAGACAAAGGCAGACCAATAATCAACTAGTATCATCTGTTTGATATTTTTTTATTGTAGACTTACCACTGGTCTGTCTTCTTCTATATTTCCTTCCTATATAAACCAAAGAGAACGAGTAAATCAAAAGACGAATGAAAATTGTCACTTAATGTCACAAGTAATTATTTAGTTAATGATGTAATACAGATCATCAATAAACAGACCTATTTCCAACTAGTATCATCAGTTTGATACCTTTTAATTTCAGACTCTAAGTTTACATGTGCATGCCATATTAGGCTAAATGTTACTATGCTATCGTAAACAACGTTACTTAGCCTCGTGGACAAAGGCATCTATCAAATAGTTCCGATCTACGACGCTTTAAAGGTTTTTGATTTGTTTATGTATCCATATAGAATAAAACATCAGGTCTCCATGCTGTCGTTGACACTTGAATCGAAGTGTGGTTACACCGTGAGGTTGCCACATGAACCAAGGCAGACCGACGACCAAACAGTCCCCGTCTGCGACCCGAAATTTGATGCTACATGATATTCTGTTTTCTTTTTATATTCATATTATAATAAGAATCTGTTTTCTATGTAGTAGTTGATATATTAATAAAGTGATATGGGGTAAAAACCAAAGAGACAACCACAAACTCCTCGTGAAAATACTTGAATGGTGAGCACCAACACAGAAACTGGAGATATAGGCTAAATGATTGCTCGTCAAATAGGTCTTTTTATTTTTTTACTTTACAATTGTTTTTGCACGAAAACGTCACAAAAAAAACCCTGTCTTACATCTTTCAATAAAGTTATGGAAATGAAAATGAATTGTTCTAATTAACCATTGTACTCAAATAGCAAAAACGTTACTTACCACTAAATTTGGAAAATACGTCTTAACCCTCTAAATTCTAAAACCGAAATGAAATGTATATTATTCAGCATATGGGAAATGCTACTCTTTTATTGTCGTTGATATGATTTTTTTGCAATTTTTTTTGATAGTTTGACTATTGTCTTTTCAGAAGTAAATAACTTTTTCTTTGCAATTTAGCAACAACACAAACACTGGGAAATAAAAGTTAAATTATCGTCTTTAAAATTTGTTAATTTTATTCTTCACTTTTAACAATCATTTTTGCAATAAACGTAGATATATACATGCTTTACAATTTTGTTAGTAAATTTACTCAAATGAGAATGAACAAATCTTGTTTAACTGTTGTATAAAGTTTTTTACATATTTTTTACTAATAATTAAATGTGACTTACCACTGGACTCTCTTCTTCTGTGTTTCCCTCCTGTAAAAATCCAAGTGAGACGAATAAAGGTAATTTTTTAGTCAATGTTGTAATAAAGATCACCAATACCTTTCGAAAAAGAAGTAAACAGAAAATACGATCAAATACTTTGAATGTCTACACTGGAATGACAATTTAAGCATTGAGCCTATGGGAGGTACTTCTATATTATCGTCGTTGATATGATTTTTTGCATTTTTCTATCGGCTGACCCTTTATCTTTTGAGAAGTATATAACTTTTTTTCTTTGCAAATAAGTAACAACACAGATACTGGGGAAATATAAGTTCAATGGTTGCTCTTCATAATTGGTTAAATTTATTCTTCACTTTTAACAATCATATTTTGCAAAAAACGTAAATAAAAATATGCTTTATACTTTTTTAGTAAATTTGCTGAAATGAGAATGACATTGTTTTTTAACTGACGTATAATGTTATTAACACATTTGTTTCCAATAATTAAATGTGACTTACCACTGGTCTCTCTTCTTCTATGTTTCCTTCCTGTATAAATCCAAGAGAACGATTTAATCAAAAGACGAATAAAAATTGTCACTAAATGTCACAAGTAATTATTTTGTCGATGATGTAATAAAGATCATCAATTACTTTTGAAAAAGAAGTACACAGACCTATTACCAACTAGTATCATCAGTTTGATACCTTTTAATTTCAGACTCTAAGTTTACATGTGCATGCCATATTAGGCTAAATGTTACTATGCTATCGTAAACAACGTTACTTAGCCTCGTGGACAAAGGCATCTATCAAATAGTTCCGATCTACGACGCTTTAAAAGTTTTTGATTTGTTTATGTATCCATATAGAATAAAACATCAGGTCTCCATGCTGTCGTTGACACTTGAATCGAAGTGTGGTTACACCGTGAGGTTGCCACATGAACCAAGGCAGACCGACGACCAAACAGTCCCCGTCTGCGACCCGAAATTTGATGCTACATGATATTCTGTTTTCTTTTTATATTCTTATAATAATAAGAATCTGTTTTCTATGTAGTAGTTGATATATTAATAAAGTGATATGGGGTAAAAACCAATAGACAATCACAAACTCCTCGTGAAAATACTTGAATGGTGAGCACCAACACAGAAACTGGAGATATAGGCTAAATGATTGCTCGTCAAATAGGTCTTTTTATTTTTTTACTTTACAATTGTTTTTGCACGAAAACGTCACAAAAAAAAACCCTGTCTTACATCTTTCAATAAAGTTATGGAAATGAAAATGAATTGTTCTTATTAACCATTGTACTCAAATAGCAAAAACGTTACTTACCACTAAATTTGGAAAATACGTCTTAACCCTCTAAATTCTAAAACCGCAATGAAATGTATATTATTCAGCATATGGGAAATGCTACTCTTTTATTGTCGTTGATATGATTTTTTTGCAATTTTTTTTTGATAGTTTGACTATTGTCTTTTCAGAAGTATATAACTTTTTCTTCGCAATTTAGCAACAACACAAACACTGGGAAATAAAAGTTAAATTATCGTCTTTAAAATTTGTTAACTTTATTCTTCACTTTTAACAATCATTTTTGCCATAAACGTAGATATATACATGCTTTACAATTTTGTTAGTAAATTTACTCAAATGAGAATGAACAAATCTTGTTTAACTGTTGTATAAAGTTTTTTACATATTTTTTACTAATAATTAAATGTGACTTACCACTGGACTCTCTTCTTCTGTGTTTCCTTCCTGTAAAAATCCAAGTGAGACGAATCAAGGTAATTTTTTAGTCAATGTTGTAATAAAGATCACCAATACCTTTCGAAAAAAAAGTAAACAGAAAATACGTCCAAATACTTTGAATGTCTACACTGGAATGACAATTTAAGCATTGAGCCTATGGAAGGTACTACTATATTATCGTCGTTGATATGATTTATTGCATTTTTCTATCGGCTGACCCTTTATCTTTTGAGAAGTATATAACTTTTTTTCTTTGCAAATAAGCAACAACACAGATACTGGGGAAATATAAGTTCAATGGTTGCTCTTCATAATTGGTTAAATTTATTCTTTACTAATATGCTTTACAATTGTTTAGTAAATTTACTGAAATGAGAATGACATTGTTTTTTTAACTGACGTATAATGTTGTTAACACATTTGTTTCCAATAATTAAATGTGACTTACCACTGGTCTCTCTTCTTCTATTTTTCCTTCCTGTATAAATCCAAGAGAACGATTTAATCAAAAGACGAATACAAATTGTCACTAAATGTCACAAGTAATTATTTTTTCAATGTTTTCATGAATACCTTTTGAAAAAGAAGCACACCGAAAATTCGTCCAAACACTTGTAATTCCTACAATGGAATGAAAATTTCAACATTGAGCCTATGGGAGGTACTACTATATTATCGTTGTTGATATGATTTTTTGCAATTTTAAATCGGCAAATCTTTTCAGAAGTTTATACCTTTCTTTGTCTTTGCAATTTATCAACAACACAGAAATTATGGATAATAGTAAAATGATTGCTTTTCAAAATTCAATCATGTTTGCACAAAAATCCTTTCTAATTCGTAGGTAAAGGACAAGGTCAATAAAGACGAACTTGTTTGGCCCCAAAATACAGCAGTTTTACAAAATACTTTTAGCTATGTATTGGAAAGAAGAATACCTTTGTTTTATAAGTGTTGTCTGTTTTGGACAAAGCAAACACACATGTATCGGGTACAAGCATGATAGAGTCCTATATAAAGTCATATATACTGCATCTGTGCTAATTGCATTGACCGCATATTCAAATGTGCCTCGCTCTCTACCTGTTTCTAAAACTTGCACAAATAACATTGATATTTTGAGACAATGCATGGTTATTCTATATATACAATTACTGAAATCTTCAAAAGTTTAGCATCTTTGTTAATTTCTTAACGGTTTCAGTCTAAAATATGAGTTGTTGCATTAGTGCTCATTCTTAATAATTTAATGTAATTTGTATTTGATGATGATACATAACATATATATATATAGGTGAAGAAGGAAAACGGATGCGGCTACTGTCATTTTTGACAAAACACATCTGAAAAGTGACATATTATGGCATATTTGATACTTTTTCTTTATTTTATCTTATTTGAGCGTCTTGAATGACAAAATCAGTTCTAATCTTCCACAAAAACTAATATAATCGACTAACGTAGGTACTTAAGTGTTTTAAATGTGTCCAACCTCTTTCATCCGATGTAGCTGAACTTCGTGGCCAAAATCGTACCTTACCTGATATACTCCTTTAATGAAATGAAAAAATGTTTGAAATGTTCGTATTATGTCTTATAGTTAAATGTTACTTACCACTTGTCTTCCTTCTTTTTTATTTCCTTCCTGTATATATCAAACAGAAAAACTAAATCAAAAGACGATACAAATTGTCACTTGAGGCTGTATGGGAGTCTAAAGCAAGAACGATAGAATTTGTTCATACTTTGCCTGGCGTAGTATATATTGATATATTTTCAAAAATATAATAAAAAAGATGGGTCACCGTGTATTCTCTCAATCAACAGGAAGTGACAAAATGACACATTTTGTACGGATTATACAGGAAAAAACATCATTATGTGATTAGAAGTTAAACTAAATAATAGAATTGTAAAAAAATACGAAAAGATAGAAAATGCGTTTAGAATATCAAAAGAAAAAGATAGGACCACCGTGCGTTTTTTCCGGCTAAAATGTAAAATAGCAAAATTAAGTGTAGATTCCTTCACAAAATGCACTATTTCAGAGTTTATACATCCCCTTAACATGCCAAAATAAAAACATTAGAAATGAAGCAAAAAATATTAAAATTTATAAGTTATAATCTTATCAATTTGTTCTTTTAGGTGCAAATCAATATTAGTTCCATCATCAAATTTTGCTAACTTGATTCAAATCTGGACCTTAGATTCTCTGTTGTTTACAATCCGAAATGGCAAAGACACCCAAACCATTTCAATGTCACAGATAATTATTTAATCAATGTATTACACAAATCACTTATACCTTATGAAAAAGAAAAAAAAAAAAATCAGGATAAACTATTAAAAATTCGAATAGACGTAACATTTGAATTAAATTATCAATAAAGGTATGCTACCACGCAAGGCCTTCATTCACTATCGACTGCATGTAGACAAAAGACGAAAATAAAAGCCAAACATATTCTTGAATATAACTTAAGGTTAAACGAAAAATTAATGTTAACCTTAACCTTAACCGTAATTTTAACTCTAATATAAACCGTAACTTTAAATAATAGCCAACATATCCTTCAATGAAATTTAAGGTTAAACAAAACATTTGATTCAAAATTGACCTTTACTTTAAACCTAACATCTACCTCCAATATGTACCTATCTCGATAACGGTCAGTCATTACTTCATCTTAGACAACCTTGAGTATTCCCAACGGCTACCACTTTTATGATATAGCCAACGTATTTTTGAACGTAAAATTAACCTTAACCTTAACCTTGACCTTAACCTTAACCGTTACCTAAAGAAATAGCCAACATATGCTTGAATAAAGCTTAAGGTTACACGAAGAAATAACATTACCCTTAAACTTGTCCTTAACCTTAACCCTTACCATAACCTTTACCTTAAATAATAGCCAACATATGTTTAAATACACATTAAAGTGACACGAAAAAATAACCTTAACCTTAACCTTAACCTTCAGTAATAGCCAACATACGCTGCAATAAAGCTTAAGGTTAAACGAAAAATAAACCTTAACCTTAAACTTAACCCTAAAATTGACCGTTACATAAAATAATAGCCAATATATCCATCAATAGAATATAAGGTTAAACTAAAAATTAGACTTAACCTTAACCTCAACTATAAACCTAATATTTAACTCCTACATGTACCTATCTCGATAACGATCAGTCATACCTTCATCTTAGACAACCTTGATTATTCCCCACGGCTACCACTGTTATGATATAGCTAACGTATTTTTGACTGAAAAATTAACCATAACCTTAACCTTGACCTTTACCTTAACCGTTACCTAAAGAAATAGCCAGCATTTGCTTGAATAAAGCTTCAGGTTACACGAAGAAATAATCTTAACCTTAAATTTGTCCTTAACCTTTACCCTAACATTAACCCTAACCTTAAATAATAGCCAACATATGCTTAAATACACATTAAAGTGACACGAAAAAATAACCTTAACCTTAACCTTATCCTTCAATAATAGCCAACATACGCTGAAATAAAGCTTAAGGTTAAACGGAAAATAAAACTTAGTTTTAACCTTAACCCGTAAATTGACCGTTACTTAAAATAATAGCCAATATATCCTTCAATGGAATATAAGGTTAAACTAAAAATTAGACTTAACCTTAACATCAACTATAAACCTAATATTTAACTCCTACATGTACATATCTCGATAACGATCAGTCATACCTTCATCTTAGACAACCTTGAGTATTCCCCACTGTTATGATATAGTCAACGTATCTTTAAATTATGCTTAAGGATAAACGAAAAATTAACTTTAACCTTAATCTTTACCTTAACCTTAACCTTAAGATCAACCTTAACTGTAACCTTAACCTAACAAAATAGCCAACATATGCTTGAATAAAGCTTAAGGTTACCAGAAAAGATAACCTTAACCTTAACCTCAACTGTAAATGATAGCCATCATATGCTTAAATAAAACTTAAGGTTAAACGAAAAATAAACCTTAACCTAAACCTTAACTTAACTTTAACAGTACCCTTAACCCAAACATTAACCGTAATTTTAAGAAATAGCCAACATATCCTAAAATACAAAATATGGTTAAATTTTAGACTTAAAATTGACCTCAACTTTAAGCCTAACATCTAACTTCTACATGTACCTATCTCAATAACGATCAGTCATACCGTCACTTTAGACAACCTTGAGCATTCCCCACGGTTACCACTATTATGATAGAGTCAACGTATCTTAAAATAATGCTTAAGGTGAAACGAAAAATTAACATTAACCTAAACCCTAACCGTAACTTAATATAATAGCCAACATATGCCTAAATAAATCTTAAGGTTACACTAAAAAAATAATCTAAACCTTAACCTTAACCCTAACCTTAAATAATAGCCAGCATATGCTTGAATAAAGCTTCAGGTTAAACGCGAATTTAACCTTAACCTTAACCATAACACTAACCTTAACCGTCACTTTAACTTTAAATAAAAGCCAACACATCCTTTAATAAACCTTTAGTTAAACTAAAAATTTGAATAAAAATTGACGTTAACTATCAACTCCTCAATGTACCTATCTAGATAATGATCAGACATACCGTCACCTTAGACAACCTTGAGTATTCCCTCACGGCTAGAACTGTTATGATATAGCCAACGTATATTTAAATAATGCTTATGGTTAAACAAAAAATGAACCTAAACCTTAACCTTAACCTTAACCTTAAGAAAAAGAAAACATATGCTTAAATAAACATTAAGGTTACACTAAAAATAATCTTAACCTTAACCTTGACCTTAAATAATAGCAAACATATGCTTCAATAAAGCTTCAGGTTAAACGTAAAATTAATCTTAACTTTAACCTTAACCTTCACTTTAACCTTAAACCAAACCTTAACCCTAACCTTACATGATAGCCGACATATCCCTCAATAGAACACAAGGTTAAACTAAAATTTAGAGTTAAAATTGACCTCAACTATTAACCTAACATCTAACTCCTACATTGAACTTTCTCGATAACGATCCGACATACGGTCGACCTACCATCAATCTTATTCAAAAAACGTCATCAATCTTATTCAAAAAACCTTTCTTCTCTAAATAAACATGTCAAAAGTCATGTTCTGTATACCTTAACCCACGCAAGGCCTACATTCACTATCGACTGCATGTAGACAAAAGATGATTTGAACTATATGTAAACACAGATTATCAATGTGAATGTAAGTGTGTTTAGTTTACGTGTGAAATACACTTATAAAAGAACAGAGTTTAGGTCAATGTGAGCACATCCTTAGGTTTTAGTTTTCTATGTTGTTTCTTGTGTACTATTATTTGTCTGTTTGACCTTTTCCTTTATAGTCATGGCATTGTCAGTTGTTGTTTTCTTCGATCTGTTAATCTGACTGTCTCTCTGGTATATTTCGCCTCTCTTTTAATGTTAATTGTCATTCTTTTTTTAATAATGAAATGTTACTTACCACTGGTCTTTCTTCCCCTGTATTTCCTTCCTGTATAAATCCAAGAGAAAAATTTATTCAAAAGAGGGGATAAATGTCACTAAATGTCACAGGGTAGCATTAATTCAATATCAACATGATACTAACTGATACTTTTCGATTAAGAAGTAACGGAAATACGTCCAAACACTCTGAGTTCTCAGACTGGAATGAAAAGGTTAACCTTGAGTTTATAGGATGTACTACAAGGGTATCGTCGTTGATATGAAGTTTTTTTCAAGTTTATATTGGCTGACCCTTATGTCTTCATAAGCATATTTATTTTTTCTTTGCAATTTACAAATTACAAAGAAACTGGGAATCAAGCTAAATGGTTGCTCTTTAGATGGGTGTAATTTATTCTTTACTTTTTACAATAATTTTTGCGCGAAAAAAAAATTGTCTTTCTTTTTTTTCAGCTAGATTAATGGAAATGACGTTTAATGTTAATATTATTTTTATCTAAAAAAAAAAGTCAAAGTTACTCACCACTTGTCTTTCTTCTTCGGTATGTCCCTTCTGTATAAAAGAGAAATATTAAATCAAAATAGGAATGCAAATTATCCATAGATGTCGCAAGTTAGTACTTAGCATTATGAATTCTCAAACTGGAATGACATTTTTAACATTGAGCCTAAAATAGGAACTACTATATTATCGTAGTTGGTATGTTTTTTTGCAATTTTTATCGGCTGACCTTTATTTCTTTTCAGAAGTATACGATTCTGGTTTTTTTTATTCTAAATATAGCAACAATACAGAAACTGGGGATATAAGTTAAATGATTGCTCTTCAACATTGATTTGATTTATTCTTTACTTTTAACAATATGTTTTACCCAAAACTTAAATAAAAACATGCTTTACCAATTGAGGCAAATCTACAGAAATTAAAATAAGTTTTTATTTTAACTGACGTTTACTATTATTTCCTGTTTCTTTTGATAATAGCAAGTTACTAACAGCAACGACAAAAGACTGGCGATGTAGACTAAATGGTGGCTCTTCAATTAAGGTTTAATTTATTCTTTACTTTTAACAATCATGTTTGCACAAAAACGCCAGAAAAGGACAAGTCTTACAATTTTAAGCAAATTTCGGCAATTGACAATGTAAGGGTCTTTTAGAACTGGTGTTTAATGTTGATACCCGTAATTTTTTTATATATATTAAGACGTTATTTACCACTGGTCTTTCTTCTTCTGTATTCCCTTTCTGTATAAATCCAAGAGGAATATATAATCAAAATACGAATAAAAATGTTTACTTAATATGAGGAGTTATAACATTAAAATCACTACTGTCTTCCGAAAAAGAAGGAACAGAAATGCGTCCAAACAATCTGAATTCTCAATCTATAATGAAAAGTTTAACATTTAGCCTACGAGAGGAGCTACAGTTTCGTCATGGTTGGTGTAAGTTTTTTTTTCAATTTTTGATAGGCTGACCTTTTAAGTCTTTACAAATGTTTTACTTTTTTTCTTTGCAATTTGGCAACAACTAAAACAAAGCTGGAGATATAAGCTTAACAATTATTTTTGCACGAAAACACAGAAAAAGACATGGCTTACAACTTTTTGCAAGCTGACGGTTTAGAAAAAAAATTTTTTTGAACTGACGTTTATTTATATTTACATATTGTTTTAGTAATAGCATAACATTACTTACCACAGGTCTTATTTCATTTGTTTTTCCTTCCTGTATAAAACCAAGAGGAATATGTATTCAAAAGACGCACCAAATAATTTCACACAAGTTATTATCAAGTCAATGTTTTCATGAAGATCAGTAATACCTTTCGAACGAGAAGTAACAGAAAATACGTCCAAGCACTCTGAATTTCAAAACTAGAATGAACTGCATAACATTGAGCCTATGGGAGGTACTACTAATTTATCGTCGTTGATATGACATGCTAGCCAGTTTTTTATCGGCCTACCTGTTATATCTTCAGAAGTATCTAATGGGAATTTCAGCTAACACATCATTGACATTAAAAGCCATTTATTTAAAGATTTATGGTTATAAACAGTTATTAATTGTGGAGATTGATAAATTCAAACACAATTTATAATTTTTGGAGGTTGTAAAACTTGAACAAAGTAGGAAGTTTCTTCTGATTACATCAGTGTCGATAAAAGTTTAATCCTATAAAGTTTAAGAACTGATGGTCATTTGATTTACAACCAATCAGTTTTAAACTTAATTAAATTAGGTTATATATTTCAATCCCGGACAGTTCTAAAACGGTGTTTCTTTCGCGATTTTATTTTATTATTTTCCGAAAATACTATGGAAAATGAATGAAATAAGCCGTTCCTGAAAATTTTGGTGTAACATTTTTCAATTATTAAAGTTTTGTATCCTTATAATCTTAAAACTCATTTCAAAAAAATTATCTTAATTGACACCATTAAAATAACAAATTACAAGTATAATTGCTGCATTTACTTCAATAAAATAAGATATATTTGTAATTTTAAACAATGCGAACAACATTTTTTATATTTTTTTCTGATATTCTTTAACCGTATTTAAAAATAAATAATCATTAACTTCATTAAGTACAACAATACAATGGTGATCAATGATTTTGATTAAAATAAAGAAATAATTGCATTCTTAATTAACAAAAACAAAAGTTTATGCATATGTATCCTTCAATTGTTTTCATTTTATTCAAAATTAATTATCAAAAGACATTTATAAAGAATGATTGCAATTGAGCATATTTTATGAAAAAAAAAAACAATCCTGAAGTACAAATAAAAACTGAAATCTTATGTTGGCTTCTGATTTGTATTAACAATAACTGCATTCTTGCAAATAAAGCAATAACTGAATTCTTTTTCAACAAAAACCAAACCTTAAGTATTTTAATTCTGATTATATCTAAATTCTTTAAGCGACTTATATAAAGGCTTTTGAAATAACTAATTCCAAATAATAAAGCATATTTTTTTTTTCAAAATTTACACAATGCAAACAACATTTTAGTATATTTTCTCTGATATTCTTTTAATTTTATGAAAAAATAACCAATCCTAAACAAAATAAAGTGCAAAAATCCAATAGTGGTCAATAGTTTTTCATGAAAATAAAGAAGTAATTGCATTCTTGTTCAACAAAAACAAAAGTTTAAGCATAACTATCCTTCCAAAATTAACATTTTATACAAAAAATAATAAAAAGTATATTAAAGGCTGATTGCAATTAAAATTGCATTATTTTTAAAATTAGAAGAAATATTTGCATTTTAGGCAACGCATAAAAAAATTTAGTATCTTTTCCTTTAAATTCAGCCTATTTAATGAAAAACAACCAATCCTGATGTGCAAAAAGTAATTAAATCTTATGGCAGTTTATAATGTGTATTAAAATAAAGCAATAACTGCATTGTTTTTCAGCAAAAACCAAACTTTGAGTATTTTAATTCTGATGAGATCTAAATTCTTAAAGAAGACTTATATGAAGGCTTTTAGAATAACTAATTCCAAATAAAATAGCATCATTTTTTATCAAAAGAAGAATAATTTTAGTAAATTTGAACAATGCAAACAACATTTAAGTATATTTTCTCTGATATTCTTTTAATTTTATGAAAAATCAACCAATCCTTAACAATATAAAGTACAAAAATCCAATGGTGGTCAATAGTTTCCATTAAAATGAAAAAATGATTGCATTCTTGTTCAACAAAAACAAAAATTTAAGCATATCTATCCTTCAAAAATTCACATTTTATTCAAAATAACTTATCAAAAGGCTTATTTAAAGGCTGATTGCAATTAAAGTTGCATTATTTGAAAAATGAGAAGAAATATTTGCATTTTAGGCAACACGTACAAAAATTTAGTGTCTTTTCCCTTAAATTCAGCCTATTTAATGAAAAACAACCAATCCTGATGTTCAAAAAGTACTGAAATCTTATGGCAGTTTATAATGTGTATTAAAATAAAGCAATAACTGCATTCTTTTTCAACAAAAACCAAACTTTGAGTATTTTAATTCTGATGAGATCTAAGTTCTTACATAAGACTTATATGAAGGCTTTTGAAATAACTAATTCCAAATAAAATAGCATCATTTTTTTATCAAAAGAAGAATAGTTTTGGTAAATTTGAACAATGCATGCAATATTTTAGTATATTTTCTCTGATATTCTTTAAATTTTATGAAAAATTAACCAATCCTAAACAATATATAGTACAAAAATCCAATGGTGGTCAATAGTTTCCATGAAAATGAAGAAATGATTGCATTCTTGTTCAACAAAAACAAAAATTTAAGCATATCTATCCTTCAAAAAATAACATTTTATTCAAAAGAACTATAACTTATCAACAGGCATATTTAAAGGCTGATTGCAATTAAAGTTGTATTATTTGAAAAATGAGAAGAAATATTTGCATTTTAGGCAACGCGTACACAAATTTAGTGTCTTTTCCCTTAAATTCAGCCTATTTAATGAAAAACAACCAATCCTGATGTTCAAAAAGTACTGAAATCTTATGGCAGTTTATAATAAGTATTTAAATAAAGCAATAACTGCATTCTTTTTCAACAAAAACCAAACTTTGAGTATTTTAATTCTGATGAGATCTAAGTTCTTAAAGAAGACTTATATGAAGGCTTTTAAAATAACTAATTCCAAATAAAATAGCATCATTTTTTATCAAAAGAAGAATAATTTTGGTAAATTTGAACGATGCAAAAAACATTTAAGTATATTTTCTCTGATATTCTTTTAATTTTATGAAAAATCAACCATACTTAAACAATATAAAGTACAAAAATCCAATGGTGGTCAATAGTTTCCATGAAAATGAAGAAATGATTGCATTCTTGTTCAACAAAAACAAAAGTTTAAGCATAACTATCCTTCAAAAATTAACATTTTATTCAAAATAACTTATCAGAAGGCATATTTAAAGGCTGATTGCAATTAAAGTTGCATTATTCGAAAAATGAGAAGAAATATTTGCATTTTAGGCAACACGTACACAAATTTAGTGTCTTTTCCCTTAAATTCAGCCTATTTAATGAAAAACAACCAATCCTGATGTTCAAAAAGTACTGAAATCTTATGGCAGTTTATAATGTGTATTACAATAAAGCAATAACTGCATTCTTTTTCAACAAAAACCAAACTTTGAGTATTTTAATTCTGATGAGATCTAAATTCTCACATAAGACTTATATGAAGGCTTTTGAAATAACTAATTCCAAATAAAATAGGATAATTTTTTATCAAAAGAAGAATAGTTTTGGTAAATTTGAACAATGCAAGCAATATTTTAGTATATTTTCTCTGATATTCTTTAAATTTTATGAAAAATTAACCAATCCTAAACAATATATAGTACAAAAATCCAATGGTGGTCAATAGTTTCCATGAAAATGAAGAAATGATTGCATTCTTGTTCAACAAAAACAAAAATTTAAGCATATCTATCCTTCAAAAAATAACATTTTATTCAAAAGAACTATAACTTATCAACAGGCATATTTAAAGGCTGATTGCAATTAAAGTTGTATTATTTGAAAAATGAGAAGAAATATTTGCATTTTAGGCAACGCGTACACAAATTTAGTGTCTTTTCCCTTAAATTCAGCCTATTTAATGAAAAACAACCAATCCTGATGTTCAAAAAGTACTGAAATCTTATGGCAGTTTATAATAAGTATTTAAATAAAGCAATAACTGCATTCTTTTTCAACAAAAACCAAACTTTGAGTATTTTAATTCTGATGAGATCTAAGTTCTTAAAGAAGACTTATATGAAGGCATTTAAAATAACTAATTCCAAATAAAATAGCATCATTTTTTATCAAAAGAAGAATAATTTTGGTAAATTTGAACGATGCAAACAACATTTAAGTATATTTTCTCTGTTATTCTTTTAATTTTATGAAAAATCAACCATACTTTAACAATATAAAGTACAAAAATCCAATGGTGGTCAATAGTTTCCATGAAAATGAAGAAATGATTGCATTCTTGTTCAACAAAAACAAAAGTTTAAGCATATCTATCCTTCAAAAACTAACATTTTATTCAAAATAACTTATCAGAAGGCATATTTAAAGGCTGATTGCAATTAAAGTTGCATTTTTTGAAAAATGAGAAGAAATATTTGCATTTTAGGCAACGTGTACACAAATTTAGTGTCTTTTCCCTTAAATTCAGCCTATTTAATGAAAAACAACCAATCCTGATGTTCAAAAAGTACTGAAATCTTATGGCAGTTTATAATGTGTATTACAATAAAGCAATAACTGCATTCTCTTTCAACAAAAACCAAACTTTGAGTATTTTAATTCTGATGAGATCTAAGTTCTCACATAAGACTTATATGAAGGCTTTTGAAATAACTAATTCCAAATAAAATAGCATAATTTTTTATCAAAAGAAGAATAGTTTTGATAAATTTGAACAATGCAAGAAATATTTTAGTATATTTTCTCTGATATTCTTTAAATTTTATGAAAAATCAACCAATCCTAAACAATATATAGTACAAAAATCCAATGGTGGTCAAAAGTTTCCATGAAAATGAAAAAACTGATTGCATTCTTGTTCAACAAAGACAAAAATTTAAGCATATCTATCCTTCAAAAATTCACATTTTATTCAAAATAACTTATCAACAGGCATATTTAAAGGCTGATTGCAATTAAAGTTGTATTATTTGAAAAATGAGAAGAAATATTTGCATTTTAGGCAACGCGTACACAAATTTAGTGTCTTTTCCCTTAAATTCAGCCTATTTAATGAAAAACAACCAATCCTGATGTTCAAAAAGTACTGAAATCTTATGGCAGTTTATAATAAGTATTTAAATAAAGCAATAACTGCATTCTTTTTCAACAAAAACCAAACTTTGAGTATTTTAATTCTGATGAGATCTAAGTTCTTAAAGAAGACTTATATGAAGGCATTTAAAATAACTAATTCCAAATAAAATAGCATCATTTTTTATCAAAAGAAGAATAATTTTGGTAAATTTGAACGATGCAAACAACATTTAAGTATATTTTCTCTGTTATTCTTTTAATTTTATGAAAAATCAACCATACTTTAACAATATAAAGTACAAAAATCCAATGGTGGTCAATAGTTTCCATGAAAATGAAGAAATGATTGCATTCTTGTTCAACAAAAACAAAAGTTTAAGCATATCTATCCTTCAAAAACTAACATTTTATTCAAAATAACTTATCAGAAGGCATATTTAAAGGCTGATTGCAATTAAAGTTGCATTTTTTGAAAAATGAGAAGAAATATTTGCATTTTAGGCAACGCGTACACAAATTTAGTGTCTTTTCCCTTAAATTCAGCCTATTTAATGAAAAACAACCAATCCTGATGTTCAAAAAGTACTGAAATCTTATGGCAGTTTATAATGTGTATTACAATAAAGCAATAACTGCATTCTCTTTCAACAAAAACCAAACTTTGAGTATTTTAATTCTGATGAGATCTAAGTTCTCACATAAGACTTATATGAAGGCTTTTGAAATAACTAATTCCAAATAAAATAGCATAATTTTTTATCAAAAGAAGAATAGTTTTGATAAATTTGAACAATGCAAGAAATATTTTAGTATATTTTCTCTGATATTCTTTAAATTTTATGAAAAATCAACCAATCCTAAACAATATATAGTACAAAAATCCAATGGTGGTCAAAAGTTTCCATGAAAATGAAAAAAATGATTGCATTCTTGTTCAACAAAAACAAAAATTTAAGCATATCTATCCTTCAAAAAATAACATTTCATTCAAAATAACTTATCAACAGGCATATTTAAAGGCTGATTGCAATTAAAGTTGCATTATTTGAAAAATGAGAAGAAATATTTGCATTTAAGGCAACACGTACAAAAATTTAGTATCTTTTCCCTTAAATTCAGCCTATTTAATGAAAAACAACCAATCCTGATGTTCAAAAAGTACTGAAATTTTATGGCAGTTTATAATAAGTATTTAAATAAAGCAATAACTGCATTCTTTTTCAACAAAAACCAAACTTTGAGTATTTTAATTCTGATGAGATCTAAATTCGTAAATAAGACTTATATAAATGCTTTTGAAATAACTAATTCCAAATAAAATGGCATCATTTTTTATCAAAAGAAGAATAATTTGGTTAATTTGAACAATGCAAACACCATTTTAGTATATTTTCTTTGATAATCTTTTAATTTTATGAAAAAAACAACCAATCCAAAACTGTTAAAAGTACAAAAATCCAATGGCAGTCAATAATTTCCATTGAAAAGGCAGAAATGATTGCATTCTTGATCCAATAAAACAAAAGTTTGACATATGTATCCTTCAAAAAATCAAATCTTATACAGAATTACTTATCAAAAGACATTTTAAAGACTATTTGCAATTGATGTTGAATCATTTCAAATATGAGATGAAATATTTGCATTAAATTGTGTAGCATTTCCATAATATTCAGTCTATTTTTTTCTGAAGAACAACCAATCCTGATGTAGAAAAAGTATTGAAATCTTTTGACAGTTTATAATTTGTATTAAAATAAAGCAATAACTGCATTCTTATTCTACAAAAACAAAATTTTTTATTTTTTTTTATTTCTGATTATCTTTTAATTCAAAGAAAACACTTATCTCGAGAACATTACAATACATAATTATAAATAAGATTACATTACTTTTTATCAAATGAAGAAATTAAAGTAATTCAAAACAATAATTAAAACAACACTTTTAATCAAGACAAACAAAGCTCTGAGCTTCTTTAATGTTATATTATTTTTACTTTTATCATCTAGTGACATGAATTGCTAGATATAGTACATATTTTAAATGATAACATTTTATCGCTTATGAGTGGTACATAAGCATATCGTTAGTCTGCACTTATTTAATTTTTTAGCTAAAATTTAAATTAAAGAATATGAAGATATACACATGATGTGTGAAAAGTAATTCATATTTATTTTTTTTTATTTGTTATTGCAACTAAGTTTATTACAACTAAACGAATAAAGGTGTCTTCGTGGAGGTCAGTGTTTATCGAATGTAAACACTGTGGAGTTCGGTTTACATAAGAATTTTAAACATATACGTATCCGTCAGAATCGTGCATAAGATAAATCTACTGATCGATCGCTGACCGTTGTCACGGTAACTCTCACATAGCTTATTTGGCTTATCTGACGAATTCTATAGGTCACCGAGCAACGACTACTCATGGATCAGTCAAACATTCACGACAAACAGTAACATCCAAGGTTGCAAGTAATGTACAACAGACCATTTTTTTACAAAAAAAATAAGTTATTATTTGTCACGGTTATTAAATTTCGACATATGAAGGGAATTTCGGTTATTTCTAAAGATTAATTGTCAAATTGTATACAACAGACCGATATGAGACAAAATAAGGAGTAAGGGTGAGAGCAAGTTAGGGAAATTGTGTTACTCCTAACTTATCATTCATGTAAAGAGAGAAAAAAGTTTCTAGTGCGGTGTTGTAGTCCACTTGTATTTTTGTTCATCTGATGATTTATGCCTATTTTAACTGATTTGTATAGGTTTTTCATATGTTGTACTTTAAAACCACTGTCCCAGGTTCGGGGGAGGAATGGGATCCTGCTAACATGTTTAACCCCACCCCATTCTGTATGTAAGTGCCTGTCCTAAGTCAAGAGCCTGTAATTCAGTGGTTGTCGTTTGTTGCTGTGTTACATATTTGATTTTCGTATACTTTTTGTACATATATAAGACCGTTAGTTTTCACGTTTGAATTGTTTTACATTGTCATTTCGGGGTCTTGTATAGCGTACTACGCGGTATCGGTTTTGCTCATTGTCGAAAGCCGTACGGTGACCTATAGTTGTTAATTACTGTTTCATTTTGGTCTGCAGTGGAGAGTTGTCTCATTAATAATCATACCACATCTTCTTTTTTTATTTACGAAAAGTGTTTTTATGAATATAAGTGTGATAATTGACCACGCTATGATATTGATATGTAAATGTATACTGAAGTATTGGTTTCAGAAATGATAAAAGTTTAACATTAACTATAATATAATGTTTTCGTAAATTAAACTTCAAGGATTAACCTTTAGTTTTCATAAGATTTACTATGTGTGCTTAATCAAATCAATGGACAAAGGCGTCTTTTTAAACAATTCTTAGAATGATTCTGATATAAAGGAGTAAATGCTTACCTTTCATGAAAATTTCTCCACAATGGTATTATAATTCAATCACAAGAAAAAACACTTATCCGACGATCAACTAACCTTTAACAGAAGCGTTCTGTTAACTGCACATGCGCATACATAATTTGAATGTCAACAGCAACCTTTACCTAACATTCATTATAACCTTAACTTTTGGATTTTATCTTAACCTTTTAATAAAACCATCACCTTAACCTTAAATTTTAACCTTTAAACTTGAACAAGACTCGCTATCTGTATGCATTCACAAATTGTGTCATTAACAAATCCTGAAGTACATAATACTTACCTTTAACCGCCAAGGAAACTGGTCATATTCTCCTTGAAAATATGTGAATGTTACTTCTTCACCTTCGCTGATTGTTCTTGTAGCAAAGAAACAAAGATGGGGAAGACCACCGACAATTATTCTCTTAACAATAGAGTTACTATCATTCTCGTCATCGTTTACGAGCCTTCCCAAGGATTTGTCGTCATTAGATGCATCGATCCTAGATGGAAAGAACAACTTACTGTTAAACTTTAGCTTACTGATACGAAGGTATCAAATTATTTAAGGTAAGGATTCTAGTGAATGGTAAAAGCTATAGGATTTAAGGTTATGGTCTAATGATAAGGTTAAAGATTAATGTTACAAGTAACTGGAAAGGTTAAAGATTAAGGTTAAAATTAACTGTTAAGGTTACAGATTAAGGTTAGAAGTAAATGTGAGGGTTAACGTCAATAGTAAATGTTAAGATTATAGGTAAAAGTTCAGTTTGAAGTTTGCTGTAAGTTAAAGGTAAACAAAAAAGTTATTGATCAGTGATAATTAACAGTCGGTGAAAGGTTTGAGGTCATTTTCGATATATTAATATACATCAATGTAGGAATCAGGCCAGAACTGGTTTTATTTCTGGTATCCTTGATTTTGATAAATGATGAGTTATAAATCAACTTAAAGAAATATATCTAAATAGCGTGATATTAATATAAAAGATCTGGAGCAATATATTTTTTCTATTTTACTAAAAAGGATCATTTATAAAGTCGACTCTATACGGAAAAAGAAATTGTGTGATAGAAAGGGGCAGATAATTGCAATTGAAATATCGAAGATTTTTGCAATTGCATGATTACCAAAATTCAAAAAATGAATAATCAGAAAAAAAAACAACGTATTGAATTCCTTAAGGTGGTATGGGAGTCTAAAATGAAAGGATAAAATTCGCTCACTTTGCCAAAACCTATTGTATATTAATATCTGTTCCAAACTATACTAAAAACGATAGGTCACCGTGCAATTTATCAAGCTACAGGTTGTGGCACATTGTGTACGGCGTATACGGGTAATAACATCAGTATGCAATTAGAAGCTACACTACTTGATAGAATTGTAAAATAAAACACAAAAAGATAGCATCAAGACAATGATTTGAGAATATCAAAAGAAGGGATAAAGTCACCGTACGTTTTTTTTCGGCTAAAATACGAAATAGGAAAATTCCATGTAGATTCCTTCAGAAAAGTGCACTTTTTCCAGAGTTACCTTCCATTCAAATGGCATTTGTTAAACCAAAATTAATCTACACTTGCGAAAGTGTTAATACTTATAATCATTATCTTATAAACGGTTTTTTTTTCAAATAACAGTTCACATTTAGTTATCTGCATTTTTGCATCAAATTTTGTTAACTTAATTAATAGAAACTAGACATTAGGTTCACTGATTTTTTACAATCCAAGATGGCGAAATACGCCCATAATACCACCCGTATGTCATTTACGTGTTCTAACCGCTACTATATGGTTTTGAAGTCGACAAGAAAAAAAAAACATTTTTCATCTAGCATAAAAAGTTTTAAACTTACCAACATTTTCTTGAATTCCAAATAAACTCGAATGCGTACTCGTTGAAGCCTGGATCAACTGTTGTTAAATTTCCGCGATATTCGAACATAAACTCGCCTTTTTCAAACTGTTTTGTCGTAAACACACCTCTTCCTTTTATAAAGTTAAACGACAAATATAAACATCAAACAGCTCAAAACATTTTAAACTACATAACGATGATTGATTGATTAAGTAAAATATAATATTAATAAATATGTTGTTAGTAAACTATATTTTTTTCGAAAAAGAAACCATTTTAGAAAATATTTCCATCACAAATACTTAAATACTAATACTAGTGAACATGTATAATTTGAAATTTATTGTTTTCAAAATTTTTAACAAAGTATGAAGAAAAAAATATTCACCGCATGTTTATGAATTTAATGCATATTAAAATAAAAAAATAACCTTTTTTTAAAGACCAAATTGAGAAAACAAAACTTGAAATAAAATGCATGCTTGTAAAAGGTACCGCAAATGAAGATAGATTGAAGATACAAAAATCATTCGTAAGTAAACTTTTCTAAAACACCTATCCAGGTATTACAATGAAACAACATATTAACACACTGAAAAAACAAAACAGTTTACGCATAAGTTCTAAATAAACAGAATAACTGGTATTTACCTTTTATGTCGTCAATCTTTCTTACCAAAAACCCTTCTCGATCTGATTTACTATTTATGTAATCTTCAATTTTTAAAATTCTTCTATTTGATCTTCGCAAATCTACAAATTTCAGAATTATTCCATTAATGCACTCATTCAAGTTGTATAAATAAGACATTTTAGATAGTCGTCACGGTGCTTGGACTCTTAACATATATTATTATATTATTACGCCTGTTATTTAAGTTTGATACATTCATTGCCAAGGTGTATACATCGTGTACATAATACTTGTATCTTAATTTCAAAAATTGACACTCCGAGTTTCACATTTCTGATAAAAGAAGGACGAAAGATACCAAAGGGTATCAACTGAAAACAAACTGACAACGCCATGCCTAAACTAAATAGACGAATACACAAAAAAATAGTACAGAATTAAGCGTTGATAAGCGTTGTACAGAATTCTTTAAAATAATGATAAATACATTCAATTTGGGTAATGTAGAACACCCACAGAGACCAGACAATCTATCTATGCTCAAGCAAAAAGTCGGCTAATTCGGAGTTAGTTAAATAATAATATCTTTCGTTGGCACAGAGAACTTGCCCTATTTATCCGGAATGTCGACTGAAAAGTGTTTAAAACAAAACATTTTCATACAAAATTTGGTCTCAATTTGTGAATAAAAATACCAAATGCCTGCGTCTACTAATTTGATATCCATTAGTAAGACATACGAATGTTACTTACCTGGTTTAACTAATTTATAATCCATAACACAAAATATATAGAAGTGTTCTTTCTACTAATAACTTCCTATAATTCGACAGTTTGCACACGCACCCTTACCAGGTGTACATGCGCAAAGATGAAATTTTGATTTCAAGCTTAATCTTGTCTTAAACTTAACTGTAACCATAATGTTTACCTTTGACCTTATTCACAACCCTAACCCTTTACCGTACAAAAATTGTCCTTCAATCAACCTTAAAATTAAACTACTATGATATACCCTAAAATTGACATTAACCTTAACCTTTTCCTTACCTTTAACCTTAACCTTAACCTAAACATAAACTTTCACTTTCTCTAACCTTGAATTAACATTAATAGATATAAGAAGATGTGGTATGTGGTTAACATTAAGGCTACCTCAACTATGAACATTAAGGTTAAAACATACCTTCACTTTAACCTTTACCTTAAGCTTAACATTACCATTATTGTTAACCTAAACCTTAACTCTTTTTTATCTTCAATTAACCTTAAAAAAGAGAGACGAACGATATCAGAGGGACAGCCAAACTAATAGATCGAAATTGAATTGAAAACGATATGGCAAAATAAGAAAAACACCAACAGACCAATAATAGTTCACATAAGGGTACTTCCACCTTTAATCTGAATTTATAACTATTAATGAATCCTCAATAAATCATGAGGTTAAAACATACCTTAACCTTTACTTAAACAATAAACTTAACTGAAACTTTGACATTTTGTAACCTTCAATTAACTTAAAGGCTTCCTCAATCTTAAAACTCAATTTCAATCGTTAATCTAAATTTTCAACTACCAATCATCCTTCAGCGGGGTTCGGACAAACCTTCAATTTAACCTTAAACTAAATTTTAACTTCAACTATAATCTTAACTTTTACATTAACCTTAACCTTAACCTACACCTTAACCTTATCTATCATTTAATTAACCTCAAGGCTACCGCAACCTTTCATCTGAATTTTCAACTACCAATTAACCATCTATGAACATTAAGGTTAAAAATCACCTTCAATCTTATCTTAACCTTAACCGGAACTTAATTTTTTAACCTTGAATTTACCTGTACCTTAAATATGAATTGTCAACAAACCAACTAACCATCAATCAACGTTAAGGTTAAACAATAACTTAATATCTTAACCTGAACAGTAACCTTATCTTAAAATTACCCCTTGCAAATGAAATTCCAAAGGCCATGACTAGTATTCAAAGGCTTCCCAAAGTACTTGACCAGTGATAAGCCAGAAAAAAACGATAAACCAACTTCAATAGCCAGAAAATCACCCTATGGCAAATTACCCAAAAGAGTTTGATATTCTGTGAGCATCACGCAGGGATGCCAAAAATGTATGCTATTGCTTATTATAAAGCTAAGGTACCCGGTTACCTTCCTATATCCATTATTTGGACGATCGTAAGGCAAAACACTATTTTTTCGACTGCTACCCTTATATCTAGGTGCAAAACGCTAGTATTTTACATATTGACCCAGGACCTTTTAACCCTATAGACTAAGTTTATTTTGTTATAGGTTCAAACAAGGTGTAAATATCATGGCAAAGGTCGTTCTAGCTAGTAAAATCAGTTTCAGAAGTTCTTCGTCTCGTGTTAAGACAGAAAATTACGATGAAACAATACCAAAGCCAAGAAAATTATTATATAAGCAACAACCAATAAGGGTTTATATCATTCCTCGAGCACCCCGCGGACATGGCATATCAGTATATTAAATATCTTTACAACGCCAACGGTCCAAATTGCCTGCCTGAATCCTAGTAACCATAAGTTTTACAATCGTAAAGCAAGACATCATTTCATTTCTACACCAAGAACTAAATCGAGTACCCAGCCGCAAACAATGACAATACCGACCCCGAATCTTTTCACTATATATACCACGTCGGCCATTTTATATGGGTATATAATAGCTCATACGAACGCTGATAAGGTTCATGTTGCCTACATACTTCCTTAGTTGTCAATACTTGTACGAGCATAAGACAATAAAGCTATTAATTCGACCCATGTTTGGATGTCTGCTATCCAACCGCAAATATTGTCATAACCGATGCCGGATCTATACCATACAGATCAAGCCGAACCTATTTTAAATAAAACAAGGTGCAAATACAGTCCCTCAGACCTTGGCTAACTATATAAAGTTTTTTTTACAAAAGATTCAACTACCATCACAAGGCAGGAAAACACGATGAAGTAACCCCAAAGTCCAGAAGATCATCCTGTAAGCATATACAGGGAATAATACACCCATTTCACCCCTTAGGCATGTAATATAAGTATATCAGAGTTCATTACAAGCCCAAGTTTCCCGGCTACCTGTCTTTGTCATTAGTTATTGTTAGTTGTACAATGGTATGACAAAAAAACAAATCTATATTTCACCCCTTCCCCTTAATCGGGCAGCCAACCGCTAGTATTTACCATACTGACCTTGGATATTTTTCACTACAGACTTAACGGAGTGTGTTATAGTTCTAAAAGATGTGTCACTATCATTGCACCGGTGTCGGCTGAATACTGATAGTATAGTCTGAAGCATCCCGGCCTTTTCCTAAGAAAGGAAATACAAATATCATATCCAAAAGGCAAGACAATCACTTTGTGGCCAGTTACCCATTACAGGTATAATATTTACCAATCACCACATAGGCAAACCAATGAGGTATTTCATAGATAAGGAAATCTGATAATTGGATGTGTCGTCTGTTTACGTTAATATATCGATGATAAGGAAACAAACTACTTAATTCGACCACTACTCAACTATCGGATCACAAACCGCTTGTATTGACCATATCAGCATGAATCTTTTCATCGTAAAAACCTAGCAGGACATGCTATAGGGGTATATTATGGCTCATACAACGCTTAGGGTCCCTGCTACATGCCTGTTACCTTAGTTATCGTTTGTTGTACAATGACAAGGCAAACTTTTTTTTTTTATTCTTACCCTACCAGTCTATCTAAAGAAGAATAAAATGAAAATGAGTTGGTTTCTTGTTTCTGTTGCAAAACATAGCTAAACAAATACACGTTTGCGAAGACGTGTTACTTTAGTAAATATACCTTAAAGATGAGCACTAGTTGCAATGTTAACAACACGTGTTTTTTTGGGGTCTAAATGTGTAGGAAGATATTTTTTGGACGAACGAAATCAACTTTTTTCGAGGAGTGAAACTCAATAACCGGAAGTCAATATCCCTGCAAATATTGGTGATATGATCTTCTATGACCTTTCCTGCTTTACAAGTTTTCACATTGCAGCCATCGCAACGTTAACACCGATATTCAGTCCGCAAGCCCGTGTGTGGTATGAAGGATTAGAGATCACTATTTTGAAAGGGATGATTGGCTCATAATTACGCATAATATAACTACTAGCATTCTAAACAATAAAAACATTAGGCGATGATCATAAGTAGGATCGAGATGACAATATCCAATCTTTCCTTTTGATGGCATCATAAGATCACACTAGATTTTGCGTCTCACAGGGTTTTCACGAATTCCTGACTGTGTGCATGTATGTATATATGTTTGTATGTTTGTATGTTTGTTTGTTTGTATGTTTTTATGTTTATGTGTATGCATTTATTTGTATGTGTGCATTTTATATGCATGTATGTATGTTTATCATATACTTATAAAAAATAATGGTATAAGTGTTCCCCATGATAAGACTAATTTGTTCATATATTTATTCATCAAATTTGAAGAATTGCCTTACCCGTGTGATATGACTTTTGTTATCAACTGCCTACTGTTTATATAAACTGCTTCCGTTTTAAATCAACTGCTTCCGCTTATAATCGCATGCGTTGCTGTAACGTATCGCATGACAATTTGACGTCATTCGGCAAATTCCGGTAAATATACCTCCATGGTACGTTTTTGTTTGTAAAACATAACAAAGTTGAACAAAAAGAAAATATTAGGTATCAGGAAAGTATATTATTAAAAAATGCAAACGTATATTACAACAAAAGCATTTTAAGAATAGTCTTTGTCTGTTTGTCTTCTGTTGACGTATATGATAAAAAGAACAACATGTCATTTTTCATATCAGACCCCCTATCAGTCCATCCGGGTGTCAGGCTGATATCATGACCTAAGGCTGATAAGAGGTCTGATATGAAAAATGCCAAGATATAATCAATATCTATATGCATATATGTTAGTATGTGTGTAGGTTCCAAAAACTATTTTACGTCGTTCAATGTCATGCAGCTAACAAATCTGGTTTCACTCTGGTTTTCACAAACACATGAACACATCAATAAAAAAAGTAAAAATTTCGATCCAATGTTCATACCTGACTCAGATCGTTTAAAGCATATATCATTTCATATTAACCAAATGATATGAATGCACATAAGCAGTAACTCTGTGTAACTCCATCACTACACAATGTCCTCCAGACCTAAAGAATATACAGTATGAAAAGATATCATTAACGCTTTCAAAATGGTGGCTCTGTACATCCCACTTCTTAATTACTGCATCTTTGTATGCACCGCTTGCCTTGAATGTACCACCACCCCACCATATGTCCTCCAGACCTCATAAATGTATAGTGCACATACATCTTATAAACCATTTTAGAATGTAGCTCTGCTTTTTGTTTACATATATTTATACCATATATTATGCAACTAACATGAATGCGCATTATCATCTCCTCTGTATATGCGTTGGTCGCTCTGCGCATGTATATATGTATGTATGTATGCATGTATGTTTGTAAGTATGTATGTATGTATGTATGTATGTATGTATGTATGTATGTACGTATGTATGTATGTAATTTCTAATATTTTCGTTACGTCCTATGACGTCATGCAGCTTACAAATCATGTCGCCATTATTCCATCAAAATTCAGGCACATGCGCAAATACAACAAAGTCATTGGAATTTTATTTTCTGGATTCATTTCATATCAGCGAAGTCTGTACTAAAAACAAATTATCTCCCTTAGTGCAACTCAGTTGCAGTCTAGTAAAAACCCCCTAACCCTAACCCTAACCCTAACCCTAACCCTAACCCTAACCCTAACCCTACAACTAAGTATGTATTACTATAGGGGGACCCTTGAATCCAAAACATATCGGCGCATGCGCACTTGAAAGGGTTAGGGTTAGAAAAAAAAGATCCGGCTAACCCAAACCCTAACCCTAACCCTAATTTGGGTTAGGGTTAACCCTAACCCTCATATATTCATACGCCAGCCATATCACAACCCTTAATAGTCAGCCTACACCCCAGGTGCCCCCCTCTATATGATACCTAACCCTAACCCTAACCCTAACCCTAACCCTAACCCTAACCCTAACCCTAACCCCTAACCCTAACCCTAACCCTAACCCTAACCCTAACCCTAACCCTAACCCCTAACCCTAACCCTAACCCTAACCCTAACCCTAACCCTAACCCTTAACCCTTAACCCTAACCCTAACCCTAACCCTAACCCTAACCCTAACCCTAACCCTAACCTAACCCTAACCCTAACCCTAACCCTAACCCTAAACCCTAACCCTAACCCTAACCCTAACCCTAACCCTAACCCTAACCCTAACCCTAACCATGCGCAGAGGTGAAAAAGGGCACCTCACTAACCCTCGTCAAAGTCCACTACCCTAACCCTAACCCTAACCCTAACCCTAACCCTAACCCTAACCCAACCCTAACCCTAACCCTAACCCTAACCCTAACCTTCAAAGTCGATCTTTTCAAAGTCTCAACATGATCCTATGCTTCGATTGGCTTGAAATTAATAAATCGACCCCGTTAGGGGCAGTACTTTGCGAGAATTAAGCCTATGATGAAAACTGCAAGTCTTTATCTTTTGTAGTTTCGGAGTTGGGGTTAATGTCGGGATTAGGCTTCACTCTCACACAAACGTTTCTTCAGTGAGGTCGGAAAGTGCGGCCGTACACTTCAGTGATACCAATAAGTTTTCATGCTCTAGATCGCCTTTTCATCTTTTCGGAACAGTTAACTTTAAGAAAATATCTCTATTCAAATCCATTCTACACCTATTTGAAGATTGAAGTCAAAGTCATTTCATACTCTGTACTTAGAAATATTTTTGGAAATTTCTGACGCATGCGCAGTCACAAAAAAGGGCAGACATGCGCAGAAGTGAAAAAGGGCACCTCACTAACCCTCGTCAAAGTCCACTACCATACGCAAACCCTAACCCTGACCCTAACCCTGACCCTAACCCTGACCCAAACCCTGACCCTAACCCTGACCCTAACCCTAACCCAAACACTAACCCAAACCAAAACCCCAAATGTGTTGAAATCGTTGTTTTGAAGGCCTTACTTTATCTTGGAACGGGTAAGTCTAAGGGGTTAACCGATAAGATTTTCGTATTAAGTTTTTTCACGAACTTCTCAAAAATCACAGTTTTGGAGGGGTGGGGGGTCAGGTTGTGGTTTTTTGTACTTTTCAAAGTCGATCTTTTCAAAGTCTCAACATGATCCTATGCTTCGATTGGCTTGAAATTAATAAATCGACCCCGTTAGGGGCAGAACTTTGCGAGAATTAAGCCTATGATGAAAACCGCAAGTCTTTATCTTTTGTAGTTTCGGAGTTGGGGTTAATGTCGGGATTAGGCTTCACTCTCACACAAACGTTTCTTCAGTGAAGTCGGAAAGTGCGGCCGTACACTTCAGTGATACCAATAAGTTTTCATGCTCTAGATCGCCTTTTCGTCTTTTCGGAACAGTTAACTTTAAGAAAATATCTCTATTCAAATCCATTCTACACCTGTTTGAAGATTGAAGTCAAAGGCACTTTTCATACTCTGTACTTAGAAATATTTTTGGAAATTTTTGACGCATGCACAGTCACAAAAAAGGGCAGACATGCGCAGAAGTGAAAAAGGGCACCTCACTAACCCTCGTCAAAGTCCACTACCATACGCAAACCCTTACCCTGACCCTAACCCTGACCCTAACCCTGACCCAAACCCTGACCCTAACCCTGACCCTAACCCTAACCCAAACACTAACCCAAACCAAAACCCCAAATGTGTTAAAATCGTTGTTTTGAAGGCCTTACTTTATCTTGGAACGGGTAAGTCTAGGGGGTTAACCGATTAGATTTTCGTATTAAGTTTTTTCACGAACTTCTCAAAAATCACAGTTTTGGAGGGGTGGGGGGTCAGGTTGTGGTTTTTGGTACTTTTCAAAGTCGATCTTTTCAAAGTCTCAACATGATCCTATGCTTCGATTGGCTTGAAATTAATAAATCGACCCCGTTAGGGGCAGTACTTTGCGAGAATTAAGCCTATGATGAAAACCGCAAGTCTTTATCTTTTGTAGTTTCGGAGTTGGGGTTAATGTCGGGATTAGGCTTCACTCTCACACAAACGTTTCTTCAGTGAGGTCGGAAAGTGCGGCCGTACACTTCAGTGATACCAATAAGTTTTCATGCTCTAGATCGCCTTTTCATCTTTTCGGAACAGTTAACTTTAAGAAAATATCTCTATTCAAATCCATTCTACACCTATTTGAAGATTGAAGTCAAAGGCACTTTTCATACTCTGTACTTAGAAATATTTTTGGAAATTTCTGACGCATGCGCAGTCACAAAAAAGGGCAGACATGCGCAGAAGTGAAAAAGGGCACCTCACTAACCCTCGTCAAAGTCCACTACCATACGCAAACCCTAACCCTGACCCTAACCCTGACCCTAACCCTGACCCAAACCCTGACCCTAACCCTGACCCTAACCCTAACCCAAACACTAACCAAAAACAAAACCCCAAATGTGTTAAAATCGTTGTTTTGAAGGCCTTACTTTATCTTGGAACGGGTAAGTCTAGGGGGTTAACCGATTAGATTTTCGTATTAAGTTTTTTCACGAACTTCTCAAAAATCACAGTTTTGGAGGGGTGGGTGGTCAGGTTGTGGTTTTTGGTACTTTTCAAAGTCGATTGTTTCAAAGTCTCAACATGATCCTATGCTTCGATTGGCTTGAAATTAATAAATCGACCCCGTTAGGGGCAGTACTTTGCGAGAATTAAGCCTATGATGAAAACCGCAAGTCTTTATCTTTTGTAGTTTCGGAGTTGGGGTTAATGTCGGGATTAGGCTTCACTCTCACACAAACGTTTCTTCAGTGAGGTCGGAAAGTGCAGCCGTACACTTCAGTGATACCAATAAGTTTTCATGCTCTAGATCGCCTTTTCATCTTTTCGGAACAGTTAACTTTAAGAAAATATCTCTATTCAAATCCATTCTACACCTATTTGAAGATTGAAATCAAAGGCACTTTTCATACTCTGTACTTAGAAATATTTTT